>NC_056737.1:1676669475-1676841975 GCF_019279795.1 Protopterus annectens
GATTGGCAGTGGAGGCTGGGGCACAGAAGGCACACACCACACACACACAAGCACACACCACACACACTCCACCCTACCACATGTGTGTTGTTTGGGACTGGAGAAACTGGAGGACCCACCCACACCCCCACAGGAGGAGGGAGGACATGGAGACTTTAGAAGAAGGCACCCCAGCCAAGAATCGAACTGGAGAACCTCTTGCTGTGAGGCGGCAATGCTAACCGCTGCACCACTGTGGCCACCCTAAAGAAGACTTTGATGAACTATATTGCAAAATTCTAAAATACAAGGTCATTTACTTTTGCTTCTGAAAAAGGGAGACATAAAGATGTGTGTGCCCCCTTTCTTTAAATTGTTGGTACCATTAGTATGTTGCTCATATGGTGTGTTTTTCTTAGTACTAGACAGCTTCAAAAATCACTTGTGATGTTGGAAATTCAGAAAATTGTGTGAAGGGGTAAATCAGTCTAAAACAGATACATTCCTCCAAAATTGGGATTTCCTATGCAGGGGTAAATCAGGCCCAATAACAGGTAAATACCTCTAAAATCAGGGCAGTTAAGAGGTCTAGTTATTCCTCAGAACATGGGAATAAAGTAGTTTGTTGTGCAAAGGGGATGGGCAGAATTCATCTTTCATAGGTTCATAGGTTCATAGGTTGGTACTAGTATTTCATCCCACATTATTTACTTTCCTGGACCCCTGTCTAGCAAGTTTTTTTCTGCCAAGTTTTACTTATTGCTAGAGTGTGAGGTTGTTATGTAATTTGCTACGGGTCAAGATGGCTGAGAAATACTTTTCTAAACAAGAAGTACAGTGAGAAAAAATATGATACGTGAACTGCACTGAAAAGTATAGGGGAGAAGGTGTTTGCTGTTGTCACCCCATGGAGTGGAGAGACTCAGTAAGAGTGAAAGAATATGACAGAATGCTTTTGTAGACATCAAAGGATGAAAAGACTAGTATTAGTGAATAATGAATAATGAATTAGATTTATTAATGGTGGTGAAACATACTTTGCTCTGGTTGTCATAAAGAGAATAGAATGCAGTCAGTTAAGGAAGCTGAGGGTTTACTCTTCCTGCCCCTAAGGATTACTATTTGTATCCAATCTTTTCTACTGCATTAAGGAAACATGTTGCAGGCCATCTAGACCTCTCATTCAGTCACATATTCCTTCTCCCTCACAGATTTCAAAATCAAACAAATTACCATCATCATGAAAAGACATGAGCAAACTGGGTCAGACATGGCTCTGTATGTCAAGCATAGATTGCCTCTAAATAGGCCTCTAAATATGCGATATGAGATGGAGTATAGTTTAAGTTTTTTAAGTCTATCTGCATAAGGCACTTGTTTGAGTTATAAGATCCTCTTAGTGAGGAATTTTTGTGGCCTCTCCAGCTGTTGGTGGTGTCTAGTGAGGTACATGCCAAATGGGGCATTGTACTCTATAATGGGTCTGATAAGGGATGACTTCTTTTTTCCTGGATGAGAAACCTTTTGTGATGAGATGTGCCATGTAGAAGGACTTCCTAACTACAGTGGCAGCATGGTTGTCGAAGGAGAGGTTGCCATCTACCTGTGTCTCTAGATCCCTTATAAATCCTACAGAGTTAAGTGGGTTCCCTTTGATATGGTAGCTTGTGGGCACCGTGTTTTTCCCAAAGGGAATAACTATGCATTTTTTGGCGTTTAACCTAAGGCCATGGTCTTGGAACCAGTCGTTGGTCTCTGTAGGGCCTTTTTGTAGGATGTCCACATCAGCTTGAGAATCAATAATAGCTCCCAATTTGCAGTCATCCTTGAATTTGGTTAACCAGAGTCCCTTGGTGTTGGCTTGAATTTCAGGGAAGTAGACACCAAACAGGAGCGGCCCCAGAACCGATCCTTGTAACTGCCAGATAATCAGATTAGGAGTCACCTACTTTCACCGTGTGGGTTCTGTCAGTGAGCCAGTTGGCAACCCATCTAGTGATGTAAGGGTTAATGCCCAGATTAGTGAGCCTATCAATGATTCCAGAGTGTGGGATGGTATCAAAGGCTTTGGCTAGATCAAGGTAGGCTGTGTGGACAGCCATACCTTTGTCCACTGCTCTAGTGACAGCTTCAAAGAAGTCTATTAGATTTAGCAGACATGATCTGCCTTTCATAAACACAAACTACATGGGGTCCAGGGTTTGAAGGTCCCCTATATCCTTATTTATAAGATTTGCAATAATACATTCCATAGCCTTATAGATCAAGCTCGTCACGCTAATAGGGCGGTAGTTCCCAGGGTCAGTAGTCGCACCCCCTTTGTGGATTGGGATGACTGTAGCAGTGTGTCATTCAGTGGAAACAAAGCCTGAATTGAGGCTGTAGTTGAACAGAACACTCAGGTGTGGTGCCAGTTCTTTATGTAGTTTGTGCAGGACACAACCCAGTATATTATCTGGTCCTATGGAAGCTGTGTTCTTAGCTTTGGCCGGTGCGGTTTTTACTTGTGCAATCATGATAATACTGATTTGGGATTCCATGGGTATGTAGATGGGCCCTTTGGGGGAGAGGGAGGAGTAAAATGTGCACTGAATCTGTCTGCCAAGACATTGGCAATGTCAGTTGGTTCAGTATAAGTGGTGCTGTTGTGTTGTAGCTCCGAGCAAATCTGCGTATTATTATGCAGATTCTTGACATAGCTAAAGAAAGCCTTGTGGTTGTCCTTGATATCTGTAGCAATTTTGTTTTCCTAACTAGCTTTGGTGGATTTGATGAGGGATCTGTTTTTTACAGATATTTCTGAAGGAATTTTTCCAGTCGTCGGACTTTCCCTTTCTCTGCAACAGTTTATTCCTTCTGTTGTAGAGTTTGTTAATGGCAGGGGTCCACCAGATTGGCTTCCATTTTTTAGAGGAGAGCATCTTGGTTCTGTTTGGTATGGCCCTATCTATGCAGTTGTGTACGTGCTCATACAGTGCCTTGGTGTAAGATTCAGCAGGCATACTTCCATTCCCCATTCCTATGGATGACAGTCGAGTCCAAACAGGCCATGCAAACTTTTATTCCATAAAAACAGGTAAAATGGTGATACAACTGTAAGTGCATTCAGGATAACCCTTCATCAGACAATGAAACAGCATTCATGAAGTCTATTTAAATACATTTAAAAACAAAACAACCAATCATCTCACTGCCCTCCTTTTCTTAAGGGCTGGTCTTAAAGGTATACATGTATTCAACCCTGTAGGATGATTTGTTGCTAGCTGTATAATCCAGTGTAGTTCATTACACTCAGTGACATTCACTATGCCCCCCCACTTTTACTCATATGAGTAACCTGTATAACCATGAACTTAAAAGTGTGTGTTGGATTCTTAGAAGTATGCACATTCAGAGCATTATGTTCATCTTTCTGTCTAATACTGTACCAGTGATGTTGTATTCTAATTTTCAGTTTACGGTTGTTTTTCCCTACATAGTAACTGGGGCATGATTGACACATTGCTAAATATACCACATTTTCTGTGTGGCAGTCTGCATATAGTTTAAATATATATTCCTTTTTATTTATGGGGTGAACAAAGCTATTCTTATCACTAATCATGAAGCAAGTCTTACAGTGCCTGCAAGGAAAAGTACCTGTTCTGTCTGATGTTAACCTAGTTTTATTTCTCATTCCTGGTTCTTTACACAACATGTCTTTCAAGTTACTGTTACGTCTAAAACCAAAGCTTGGTTCTTTATCCACTATATTTTAGAATCTATCCTCATTTAACAGGATTTTCCAGTTTTGTTTAATTATTTTGCAGATCCCATTAATATTGTTGGTATATTGTAGCATAAGCCTATGTTTATTACTTTTTTGTGTCATTGTGTTGTTCTCATGGCTTTGTGTCTCATTGGCTTTGAACCATGGTCTAGCCATTCCCTTTCTATCGCACTTCACTACTTCTAACCTCTCTTGCATCAGGTTATTTGTGTAGCCCCTTTGTACCATATGGTTATGTAAACTCTCCAGCTCTTTTCAAAGTTGGCTTCTTCTGTGCATAGTCTCGATGTACGTAAACCCTGTCCCACTACTATGTTTTTAAAAATAGAAGTTATGTTCTTACCATAACGTTCCATGTTAGTTGTCTTCTTCTTGCTGGATGGGTCGAGCCACCCTCTGCCCCGACCGCCACTCTAAAAGCTCGAGAGTTGGTTCCCCGGCTCGAGGCTCCCCTTATATCCCACAATGCTAGGTGTGAGTTACCTCAGATCTCGTTTGTAAGCTAACCCCAGCTTATAATAGTATCAGAATAACTATAAACAAATTCCACCTCTAAAACCAGGAGAAAGAAGGGTGACCTATATCCTCATCCAGGAAATATGCACAACAGCATATGCCTAATAAAAGAGGTGGTAGAAAGAGAGGTCACAATCACAACTCCTCTAGGTCTGTCCAGGCCAGAAGGTGAGGGAAGGGAAGAAGAAGGAAGAAGAAGACACAAAACATGGAACGCTGGTAAGAGAATAACTTCTATATGTTAAGTTGTCTATCATTCTTGCTGGATGGGACCGGCCCCTAGCACCTTGTCAACAGACTCCTGAGAACAGTGGAACCAAAGTTAGCTCTATGCCTAGAAGCTAAATCCAACTTATAATGAGAAATGAAAGTGTGAGGAGTAGCCCAAGACAAATGGTGTCAATAGGCAGTCTGTCTTGAAAGCTCTGGTGGAATGGGCCTTAGGTTTATTAGGCAGCTTTTGGTGTCTAATTTCATAAACAAGGGAAATCAGAGATGTTAGCCATCTAGATAATGATACCTTTGAAACTGAAAGTCCCTTTCTGCCTTCTGCATAGGAGACAAACAGCTGGTCAGATTTTCTGAATTGTTTTGTTCTATCCAAATAGTACCTCAACTGACGATGAACATCTAGCCAGTGTAATTTTTGTTCAGACCTATTGGAATATTCTGGAAAAAGACAGGGAGGTCAATGCTTTGATTTAGGTTTCAAAAGGACAGGTTGGTTCGTAAGGACTCGTCGTGATACCCTGTCCTTATGGAACAATAGATAAGGAGGTCGACAGCTGAGTGCATGAAGTTCTGAAACTCTTCTAGCTGAAGTAATAGCTACCAGAAAGAGAGTCTTCCATGATAGCAATTTTAAAGAACAGGAGGCTGCAGGTTCAAAGGGGAAGAATCAAAGAAGTAAGAACTAAATTTAGGTCCCAAGGAGAAGGAGGATTTCGGACATTAAGGCAGACTCAGAAATACCCACATGAAAGTTAGAAATAGCTGCCAATTGAACTTTAAGAGTAGAAGGAGATGAACCTGCATGGAAGAGTTCAGCTAGAAAATCAAGGACTATTTGGATGGAAGCAGTGAAAGGATCTATGTCCCTTCCTTGAGCCCAATATGTGTCAAATAAATCTTCAGTGGAAGATTTATGGAAGCTATCAAAAACAGAGTGAGATAATTGAGGAAGCCTGGCTAAGGTTGGAACTGGAGGAACCAAGCAGTGAGGTTCAGAGGAAACTGACCCGACTGATGGATCAAAAGATCTGGAACTAGGTCCAATAGAAATTGATGTAGAAAGGGGAACCACACCTGTCGAGGCCAGTAAGGAGCAATGAGGATCAGTATCACTTGAGAGATTAGTGGCCAAACTTGGACTAGTGCCTCTGCTGGGTTGGCCTGGTAAAGGGAATAGAGTGAAATAATCTCTGCACTTGCTGTTTTGGGGAGTAGCAAAAGAAAAATTTCTCTCACAACAGAGTCTTTCAGAGACCACGAGGCATGAGGATAGCTCTGCTCAACTTGTCCGATTTGATTGGACTTCCCGGGATGTGTTGCTATCAGAAACCGCTGAGAAGAAATCGCCCATTTTACACAAATCTGAGCTTCACACAGGGGTAGGACCTGGTTCCGCCTTGTTTGTTGATGTACCACACTACAGACATATTGTCTGTCTGAAAGCACTGCTCTCATCTCTGATAATGCCCCCACCCGATCAGGAGGCGTCCGCTGTCAGAGTAGCAACCGGAGGGTGGAACAAAGGGTCTTCCCAACAAGAGCTGAGGGGAAGACATCCACCACATGAGATGATTTCTGCATGATCATAATGGTGTGGGACATTGGAAGTTGCTGGTATGACCATTGTGTAAAGAGCATCCATTGAAGGATTCGCATGTGGAATCTGGCTAATGGAAGCAGAGCAGAACTAACCTGGCTTTGATTCTGTTGTTGTTGAAAAGGAGTGAGACCAGTTTGTGTATGTCTGTTATTCTCTGATCTGTTAGTCATGAAGGTAATAAAGCGACAAAACAGACTTTTCGCAATTTATTGAAATGCCTAACTTTGTGTAATCCCTGGCCATCAGAAGGAGATGCTAAACACCTGGAATCCTTGTCATCTCAGGTGAGAAGCTACCACTGCCATGCATTTGAAGGATGGACTGCAGCGGACCATCCGAAATCTTGTTTTCTTGACTGATCTGTTCAAGATACGAATTGCTCTTTTGCAAGCAGCTTGAAATTTCCAAAAAAAGCTAGATCCCTCTGGCCGGGTGGAACATCTGGATTGGTTTGGACGAGAAAGGGGATAGAATAGCCAGAAAGAGTCTTCTTGCTGCATCGGTCCTAGTCAAGGTTTCTTTCACTTGAGGACCAAAGAGAGATGATCCATCAAACGGGAATTAGTGAAATGCCCCTACTGCTTCCCATCGCCGCAGCAGAAGAAAAGCTTAGGTATGGAGGAGTTGGCTATGTTAAGGGTAGCCAGGCTGAGTGTTCATCTTTATCTTGAAAACCCTTAGTGTAGCAGCTACCACCAGCATCCACAGAAAACTCCTTTTCAAGAACTGTTTGTCTGCTGGTGCCGTATGCTAATTTTGAGGTCTCCTGGGAGTGGGGTCCCATGTACGTCTAGGGTGCATACTTGAAAATTCTAGATAGTGATTGCTCCAACAAAATTTCTTATATAGAGAGGTTGACATACCAGTCCTTACATCCTTTAGTTATTCTTACATCCAAAAAATCTATAGATTTGAAATCACTTTTTACTGTAAACCGTAATAAATCAGTGGTTGTCTCCAAATGCTTAACAAACCTTTTCAGTTCATCCTCACTATTTTGCCATAAAATATAAACATCATCCACAAATCGAACATAATGCAGTAGATATTCATTCCACCATTGATCATTAGTACATACATTCATTTCTTCCCAATACGCCAACACTAGGTTGGCGTATGAGTTTGCACAGGGTGTGCCCATGGCCACACCCTGTCTTTGCCTATAGTATGTACCATTACACATAAATACATTATTTTCAAGTAAGAGTTGTAGAACTTCCAGAATTCACTGGTTTGTTCTCCCATCAAAAACTTTCTTTACTTTTAGTACTTCCCTAATCGCATTTAGGCCTTAGTTATTACTAATAACACTTAAAGAGGTTGTTAACATCAAGAGTAACCATTAATACATTGGTCATTGTTTTGTTTTCTACAACCTCCGATAACATACTCAAAAAGTGTCTTGTGTCTTTTAATATTCGTGGGTAACACTGCATCACTATTTTCAGTTTAGTTTCCACCCATATGATTAAATGTTCTGTTATCCACCCCCTACCTGAGACTATCGTTCTCATGGGTGGTGGTACAATATTTTTGTGAATTTTTGGAAGCCCTTTAAATATTGGTGTCACAGGATGCTCTATATGAAAAAAGTCTAACAAATCTTGTTCCAACAATCCCTGTCCCTTAAGTTCTTCAAGTTTTGCTCTCACTTTACAGTTTAAATTTCTCAGCATTATAGGAAAAACACTTAAATAAGTTTGTGCATCTTTAAGTAAATCATTCAATGCTGAGGTATATGCTGCAGTATTCAAAATTAAAACACCCCCACCCTTGTCCACTGACTTAATTACAATACGTTCATCTTCAATCAAATAACTGAATGCTTCCTTTTCAGAAGCATTCAAGTTATCATATTTAGTATAACTTTTACCAAAATTATTTCTAATTTCAAATTCACATGTCCTTAAAAAAGTTTGTATTGTGGGATGTATTGTTGGTACCAACGTGCTTGGATGTTTTAACATTGTTCGTACATTCATATTACTACCATACATTTCCCTCAGTGCTATATTGCGCCCAAACATATGCAAATCTAAAATAACATCACTTACTTTTGAGCCTCTGCTCAGTATAAAACTCAGCCCTTTTCCCCAAAACTCATAGCTGTTCTGGGGTTAAAACCACATTAGATAAATTAAATACATTATAGTCACCAACAACAATCAATCCACTATTTTTTGTCTCTTCACTTCCCTCTGTTGGGAGCGGCCTCTCTGGTGTTCTTTCTTCATGTGCACTGGTACTGGGAAAGTGGGAAAATTCAACCCCTTTCCCATTTCTATCAAGTTAGAAGTTTTAGGCCTTGCTCCTAGCTGTACATTGTCTAATTGTGCTGAACTTACTGGCTCCACATTCTGCGACTGATTCACCATGCTGGTTGTTGCTTTCCTTGCAGGCACTGTAAGACTTGATCCATGATTAGTGATAAAAATAGCTTTGTTCACCCTATAAATAAAAAGGAATATATATTTAAACTATATTCAGACTGCCACACGGAAAATGTTGTATATTTAGCAATGTGTCAATCATGCCCTAATTACTATGTAGGGAAAATCAACTGTAAACTGAAAATTAGAACACAACATCACTTGTACAGCATTAGACAGAAAGATGAACGTAATACTCTGTATTTGCATACTTCTAAGAATCCAACACACACCTTTAAATGTATGGTTATACAGGTTACTCATATGAGTAAAAGGGGGGGGTGGGCATAGTGAATGCCACTGAGTGTAATGAACTACACTGGATTATAGAGCTAGCAGCGAATCATCCACCAGGGTTGAATGCATGTGCACCTTTAAGACCAGCCCTTAAGAAAAGGAGGGCAGTGAGATGATTGGTGGTTGTGTTTTTAAATATATTTAAATAGACTTCATGAATGTGTTTCATTGTCCGATGAAGGGTTATCTCGAAAGCGCTCACAGTTTTATCACCATTTTACCTGTTTTTAATGGAATAAAAGTTAGCACAGTCTGTTTGGACTCGACTGTTTTCTTGGATTTACATTGTTTTTTGGTAAGCGATTCCTTAGGGAGAGGAAGAGAGAATTTTATTCACTGTCCTATGGATGATGGGAAACTTGCCACTTCTGTCCTTAGAAGCTCAAAGTTAACTTTGGAGAAGTGTTTCACTGTGGTTTCTTTTTCCAGGGGTGGTGGCAGGATTTGTATATCAAGGGTTATTAACTTGTGGTCAGATCGAACCAGGGAGTGGTTTATCATAGGAGTAGAGCAGTGGTCCCCCATGTTTGTAATGACTAGGTCATGAATGTTTTTTCCCCTAGTGGGGGTGAGGATGAATTGGTCTAAGGCATTTTAGTTGATGAATTCTAGGAAGTGTTGGCCAAAAGTGTTGGAGCAGGAATAGTTGTTCCAACTAATGGAGGGGTAGTTAAAGTCTCCCAATATAAGGGTATTAGGCTGGACTTTGATGTTTTCCAGAGTGTCCAAGAATGCAGATTGGCAGTCCTGTGACATTGTGGGGGATCTGTAGCAGGCTATGACATGGACTGCATTTTTGTCCAGTGTTAACTGTACCAGAAATATTTCTGATGCATTATGATGGGAAACAAGTCTGGAGGTGTGCTTATCTTTTATGAAGATGGATACACCTCTGCCTTTGAAGGTTCAAACATGACATCCTTTAGGGCTTTGGTTCAGATTAGGGGGCCAAAAGGTGTGATATGCATTGTAACCTGAAAGTGCAGGGGTGCTCTCAGAAGCCTTGAAACAGGTCTCTATTACTGCACAGATGTCAATGTTCTTCAGTTTGAGGAGTGACTTGAGTGAGTGCATTTTGAGGTTTAGACTTCTAGCACTGAGTAGCATAACTCTTAGGATGTGTTTGCTAGCAGATGTTATGGTGGTAAATTTATCTTCAGGGCATTGTCTAAAAAAGGCACTATAGGGGTGGCAAGGGCCTTGGCTGGTATCCAGTATCCCAGGGGTGACAGATGGCTATCTCTGGCAAAGCATTGAGGTTTGTCTATCATGTCATCCCGAGCAGAGAGATACTGGATCCCCTTAGAATGACACCAGAAACTTAGCCAATTGTTGAAGTCAATCATTTTCTGCTTGTACTGTGGTATCACTCTTGGTGATGGCAGGATGCTACTCAAGGCTAGGGTCATACCTGCCTGGGCTACAAGATCAGAGATGTCCTCCATGTCTCTTTACATGTAGTCCAGGGAGGTACATCTTAGGTCATCCACACCAACATGTACAATGATGGAATCATATTTGTACTTGCTGTGGAGAGACCCAAGTGCATGCATTATGTGGTGAATCCAGGCACCCAACAGGCAGCTAACCATGACTTTCTCCTTATTTAGCCTAGTGAGTGGGACGTCAGTGTGCCTTACAATTGAATTACCTATAACTAATGTGCTTGGTATATTGTTCTGCCTTAGGGGCTTAGCTTGAGAGGCACACTGTTTGCGTGGACTATGTGTCTTCTGGTTGTGCTTGGATGAGATGGTTGCTTGCATTTGTGCCTTGGAGGTCTCTGTTGTTTGGGCAGATTTTTTAAGAGAGCCTCCATGAATGTGGTTGTGTGTTTCATATTTCAATGTGATAGTGGTGGTATGTGAACAGGGGAGCTATGTGTTCTCTGTGATGCGATGTGTGTTAGCCTTCTCCTCCTGACTGGCTGACCCAGTCTTGGACTGAGACAGCAAAGCTCAAGTTTGGCTATGTACTTGCATCTCTTACAAGTGGATGTGTTTGGAGGTAGGAGTAGAGGGTTGTCTGTGTACGAGACAATTGCTACATTGCCTCAGGATGCCCAGGTTCACCAGGTTAATGGGAGAAAGCATCAGAAACTGACCTTCGGACATGTATGGAAAAGTGATCAGCTGTTTAAGTACTGAGTTATTTATGCTTAGATGAAGTGCTGAGCTTTTTGTTTCCTTTATGGAAAGTTTCCTTATGGAAAGTTTAGTGCTGGTAGCTGTGGGTGAGCTTGTAATAAATGCTACAAGATGTTCTGAGCAAGTGCTAGATTTAAAGGTCTAATTTGAGTGCTCAATGATAAAAGTTAACAAGGTCTAAGGGAAAATGTGAACAGCAGACTTTAAGGCACCGGCAATGGTTTACTTTAGCTAAGCAGTGCTGCGTGCCGCGCAAACCTATGTAAACAATTTTTTATACAGAAAAATAAAAGGGATAGAAATAGCCCAAAATGGCCAATAAAAATACAATTTCTTAGCTGAAACTAGTGCTTTAGAAACAGATAGGCTGCTCAGAGCTTACCACTTCCACTGATAAGCATAGAAGCTTCCTTCTATCTCAGTAAGGTCTGGGCAACACAGAAACCACAATACAGTCCTGAGATCAGCAAATCTGAAATCCTGACTATTCTAGTTACAGAAAGGCAGGAAACAAGCAAGGAGATAGTATTTTTTTTTTTAACTTTTTTTCAAAAATACAACAATTAGAACTGCAAAAACACTTTTTAAAGCAGAAAAATGGCTAGTGCACTTGAGTGTGTAGCCTACAAAAGTAAAACAGTTGAATTTAACTTGAAATGAGCAAATAAAGTGCAAACAATAAAACTTTACAGAATACAGTTGAAATAAGTAGCAAGACTTAATAAATGGCTAGAATAAAGTGCGGTAAGCAAAAAACAAGCAAAAGAAGGAAAATGGAGGCACTTAAATCACTGAACGTCTCTCCTCTGTCTTTCTGCTGCTGTAGAGCTCTACAGGACACCCAGACAGGATCTTGCTGAGTTTATGAAAGTCTTTGTTGGTATTGTGGATTGATGAGGGAAGTAGAGGCTGCACAGAAGTTGGCCCTGAGCAGGACTTTAAGGTAAGACTGAAATCTTTATATCAGGTATCCAATGTCTTTTGTATAACACCCCCCCCAGAATGTGGTACATAGCAAATGACAGGAAATATTGCATCCCATTATAACATAGCAGAAATGGTTGTATGTAGCTTGTCTGGTTAAGTATCAGTACGTCTCATTTTAAATGTTTATACCCATGGCAATATTCACCTATGTTTTCAAACAAAAGTTTGGACAAGACAAATGTGTGTGTTAGAAACTCGTCGCCATGGCAGAGGACTATTTGTACATGATTTGGGGTTGTGACAAGTTAAGACTAATATGGGGTAATCAGCTTAACTGGTTGAGCATTGAGATCTCTATTACCACCAACAATGGATGTACACTTTTGGGTGTTCTATTCCCGCACAGGGATTTTGGCTACCTCTGACAGCCTGATGTTGGGACTGAATGGTAGTATTGTCTGTGTTATCTTCTTGTTATAAGTTTTGGAAATGTCTACTTAATGAATGACACACAATGTTTTGACAATTTTTCATATAGTGAGTATACAGACACACAATGATTTAAATATAAATGAATGGAAAAAATTCCCATCAGCACTTCTGTTTGGAATAATTGGTTGTAACTCTCTCAATAACTTGTAATGTTGGAGTTGTTATGGAAATTTGTATTGTTCTGTATGTTGACTATAAATAAAGAAGTGGTTATTACAAAAAAAAAGTAAATCAGTTGAAGAAAGCCACCAGAAACACATAACTTCAATATGTTACTAAATGTGCCTAAAATAATTTTAAAAACAAAGTAAAACAAAACAGAAATCAGGATTGTGACACAAATTAAACATACGTTCTGGTACTAAAAGCATTAAAAGTTTAAATTTAAGTTCATTGTAAAATTAGGAATAGTCTAATACACTCAAAAAGGTTGAAAAATGAAAATGAAACAGGTAAATCCACAAACAGGAGCTGAAGAAATTGTGTACGAAAGCATAGAACGTGTATAATGAAGAAAGGTGTGGCAGTCCCTATCAATATATAAAGCAGAAAGCCAACCATTTTATCCTAGGAGTCAGATTGCATACACACACAACCACATAGCAGAAAATCTCTGCAGGACCTTGTTTCACTGAAGAAGTAAATTTGAAGATGCAGTACACAAAAGTAAAATACTACACGACTACAAATACAAGTTAAAAATAACAATAACATACACACAAAAATTGTCAGTAAATTGTTCAATAAATAAAGCAACAAGTATATCATCAGTTAAACCAGCTTACACAAAATGATGGAGGTGGGGACATTACTGCTTAAATATATACCTTTCAGTTTTTGATATATATCTTTCAGTTTTTGAGAACTGCCATGAAAATGATTGTATATGTTTGAGGTTGCAATAAGCATATCAACAGCAAAGCTGTCTTATGAAAAATGATGTAGGAGGCAATAGCATTACTGCTTACATATATGTGTCTTTCAGTTCTTGGAGTTTTTTTTAATGCCTTTGCAGTTTAGAGTCAGCTGCCAACAACTTCTCTCCTTGCTCACCCGCTCTACTGCACCTGCCTTAGCCTCATCCCTGCTCAACACAAGCCACATATAGGGTGGGTGAGGAGAGCAAACATGCTAGTTCAGCATCACCCTGCTTCTAGGGAGAGTGCCCTAGCCTTGCCACTCCATGGCAGCCTTGTGAGTTTTGCTATGGTTGACTTTGGAAGGTGCGTGCATGTCCTGTGCATGTCCAATATCCTGACCAGGTAGTAAACAGGCTTTAGTGCAGAGCTCACCCGGCTCTTAATGTCTTATTGGAGTGAGCCTAGGCTGCACCCCCCCCCCGCCTGATCCCTCCAGCATTCCTTCTGCTTACGGAACATGAGTTATCTGGGGCACAGTCAGGGCTTTAACCCTGTGTGCCATGGGGCTGCACTCTTCATTTCTTGGAGTTGTCACAAAAATTATTTCTCTTCTGAATATTTTTGAGGTTATGCTATCTGGAAAACAGTATACCTGCTAGTGAAGCACTGTCTTACTTATATTCAGGTCTCCTTATCTAGGCTCTTTCAGTTCAGCATACTCAGTTATGCAGTCTGCACAGGAATTACCTGTAGCTTTGAATCACAGCAAATTTAAACGTACTGCTTAGTTTCAAACAACAAATATGATTTCACGCAACAATGATTCTGCTACTTCTAAATCTACTGTTATTGTGACTACTTCACTTAGCTAATCTTCATGTTTTAGTGAAAATGGTTGATTGTATGAGAATTGTAGCCTAACTCCAAAATGCTTAGTGTCTTAGAAAGTTAACAGTGCATGAAGATCAGCTACTGAGGTGCTGTGTAATACTGATATGTGCCTACAAAAGGAACTACACAAAGCACACAACAGCTTAATAGAAAGGATGCTAAAATGACTATCCTGAAAAGTTCATACCAAAATTACACACAGTTAAAAAGTTGCATTCTTGCACAGCAGTCAATCAGGTAAAATGAGCAGAGAAACTATTTTAAATTCAAATGCACAACAAAACATATAATTGTCATAAACAAGCTGATAGATGTAAGAATTAGAATGAACACATTATGCCCGTTTTATTAATGTAATGTGCATGCTAGAGATACTACTGCTTTCCAGGGGTTGTACTGCACTCAGCCTTTAGCCTCACTGGATGTGTGGTAATATCTGCCCCATGCCCACTCCTCATGCCTTATTTTATACATATGCACATATGTGTGTGCGTGTGTGTGCGTCTGTGTGTGTGTGTGCATGTGTGTACATACATGTGTGCATGCGTGTGTGTGTGCATGCATGTGTGTGTGTGCTTGCATGTGTGTGCGTGTGTGCATGTGTGTACATACGTGTGTGCGTGTGTGTGCGTGTGTGTGTGTGTGTGTGTGTGTGTGTGTGTGTGTGTGTGTGTGTGTGTGTGTGTGTGTGTGTCTGTCTAAAGAAGGATTTAAAATTTGAAATAATCACAAATCCCATTAAGATAGTCAAGAAATTTTTCATGTATTCCCCCCATTTTTCCATAATATAAAAAGGTCAGGTGATTATTTCAAATTTACAGGCACTAGTGGTGACAAGCAGATTAACTATTTAGACATGAATCTGAGTAAAGATTCTAATTCTAACAGTTTTCCGTCTTGTGTGTATAGGAAACCCACTTTTTCGAACGACTATTTAGACTTTACAAGTAGACACCCTTTATTTGTGAAGAGAAATATTGTCAAGGGCCAAATGGTTAGGGTTGTTAGAATGTGCTCTAACGTTCGGTTGGTAGAAGTTGAAAGCCAACATTTATTTGATATGTTTACAGCCAGGGGATATCCTACCGATTTTGTTTCCCAAATTGGGGACCAGGTTACTAGTGAATGGGGTTCTAGATTTAAACCATTACTTGGGGCTTTAGAAGTTACAGTTGACCAAGCCCAGGAGAGTGTAAAAGATTTTTCACACACAATGTTGTTAACTCATGATGAAACCTCTGCCAGAGTTAAAAATATTATTAAAAATAACTGGACCATGTTTAAAAGGAACAAAGATTTATTGATGGTTATTGGTTGTGAACTTTCTTTTACATATAAGATTAACAGTAATCTTAAATACTTATTGGAAAATCCACACTCGATTAATAAAGGAAATATGAAAGGGACAACTAAGTGCGGGGCATGTGACTACTGTAAGTATGAATGCAAACCACTTGGCACCACAGGACCCGGAAGCAGGTACACAAAGGCTTTCAAAATAAGCAGTAGAAGAAATCAATCAGCTGCTAGGTCTCCAATAAGATCCTTTAATATGACAAGGCAAAGTTAAAATCACAGTCTCTTCCAAGCGCTTTCACTCGACCACTTGCGAGCTTTTTCAAGGCAAAAAAAAAAAAAAAGCTCGCAAATGGTCGAGTGAAAGCGCTTGGAAGAGACTGTGATTTTAACTTTGCCTTGTCATATTAAAGGATCTTATTGGAGACCTAGCAGCTGATTGATTTCTTCTACTGCTTATTTTGAAAGCCTTTGTGTACCTGCTTCCGGGTCCTGTGGTGCCAAGTGGTTTGCATTCGTGGTTTGGTTTTGCTTCTAGTTTTGTTTTTTCTTGGTCGATTTCTACTACTGTAAGTATATTATTGACACCCCCAAGGTTAAACTGGGACCATACAGAATTGAGGTCACTTTTGCTACAGGTTCTTTCACAACAACAGGTTTGGTTTACCTTGCTATATGTAAAGATTGTGGTTATTTCTACGTTGGGAAGACGGAAAGGAGATTGAATAGAAGGATTTATGAACACTGTTACAGTATTACAAAAAAGGATGAGAAAAATGCACTTTTTAAGCATATTAGTATGAATCCTGCATATTCCTTTTATTTTGGTATCCTTGAAGTAGTTAGTAAAAATATTAGGGGTGGGGATTGGACTAATAAATTGCTTAGGGCAGAAGCAAGGTGGCAGTTTAAACTAAATGCTACTGAAGCTCCAGGCATTATTGAACACATAAGCATTAAACCTGAATCAAAGTTCAGGGCATCTAAACTTTAAAGCTTGTACTATATATTTTTTAATTCTTCCCTCAATTTTTACACTTTTAAAAGTTGTATTTGTATAAATGTTTTTCTTTCCAAAAACAGGACATGTTTTAATGTTTTTATATTTAGGCACTTTCACTTTAAGAACTGATTACTGTTGATTAATTGAGACAACGTTTGGTATAAATGTGCAGGAAAGCAATGGTAAAATGTTCTGATGAAGTCTGATGACGAAAGCACTTGACCTCTATCTGGATCGTACTTGGACTATATTGCCTTTACTTTTGGACATTTCAAAGTTTTTTTGCACTGAAACAGTTTTCCTGTTTGGGTTGTAGGATTTTGGCTACAGAGTGGTTGGTTTCTATTTTTTCCTGGTTAGGGGTCACCGCAGCAGATCACCTGTCTGCTCATGATTGGCAGTGGAGTTTTACAGTGTCAAATTGCCAGCCCAGCGCCCAACCTTCCACAGAAGGCACACACATGCACACAGTCACACCTAAGGCCAATATAGAGTGTCCAATCCACCTACAGCATGTCTTTGGGAGGAAACCCACATGACCACAGGGAGGACATGCAGACTCTGCACAGAAGGTACCCCAGCCAAGGATTGAACCGGAGAACCTCTTGCTGTGAGGTGGCAATGCTAACTGCTGCACCACCGTGGCTGCCCTGGATATGAGCAAAAAATAAATGTCCCAAAACATCCTTATTCTGCTTGCCTCTGGATTTCTCATACTCAAAATATAAGGGCTAAAACATACCATGGGAATCAATAGCCTAGTAAGTGCCTATGAATCTATGAACCTGTATTAATCAGCTATTACTTCTCTTCCTGCTTCCAAACCAAAAAGAACATGTCATACAAAATGTGCTTCATTTTTTGTATGATATTTGTTTTTTGCTTCATAGGTTCATAGGTTCATAGGTAGGTACTAGGCTATCGGCCCAAGGGCCTACGCAAGCCTAGCCAAAAAGGTTCTCTGGCTTACGCCACCCAAGAAAGTTATTTTCCTGTGCCACTGTTGAGCAGAGACACAGAAGTGATCCCCGGGGTGTAATTCCTATTTCATGTGATAAGTTTGGATATATTGCTTTGTAACATTTGTGTGCTATGCATTTTACTGTGTTCATAGGTTCATAGGTAGGTACTAGGCTATTGGCCCTAGGGCCTATATAAGCCTAGCCAAAAACGTACCCTGGCTTTCGCCACCCAAGAAAATTATTTTCCTGTGCCCCTGTTGAGTAGAGCCACAGAAGTGATCCCTGGGGTGAATTTCCTGTTTCCCATCCAATCATCAAGATTTTTCTTGAGGACTGCTAATGAGGAGCTCTGTTTGACATAGATAGGTAGTCTGTTCCAGAGTATGGGAAATCTCTGCAACAGGAATCTATCCCTCCAGCATGTTCTGCTTATTGTGGTGACAAGGTTTAGGACCCTAGAGCGTGTAACTCGGAGGGATTAGGATTTCTTTAAGTGGAGCATGTCCAACAGCTCTGGGTTTGACATAGCTTTGTATGTTAGGCAGAGATTGCCTCTGAGTAGGCGATATGGGACGGAGTAAAGCTGGAGTTTTTTGAGACGGTCGTGGGGCATCTCTTTGAGACCAATTTACCGTCCCTTTTGGTGGGTATTTCTTGTCTTGTTCCAGTTGTTGTAGATACTACTTACATAATGGGTCTAGTAATGGCTAATGGGTACAATCCTAGTGATGAGTAGGGAACAATGACCTTTTTTTTTCTGGATGAGTGACCTTTGATGATGAGGTGAGACGTGAGGATTATGAACACACTGTGGCAATGTGATTATCAAAGGAGTACTGTCCACCCTGTGTCCCAAAGGTCTCTTATCACATTGGCATACTTCGTAGACTGTATGATTTCATGGGTACAGAGTTTTTTGCAAGGACACTTTTGGCACTTTTTTGGCTTTGCTTCACCAGGCATCATCTGTCTCATCTGTCTCAGTGGGTTTTATTAGTATGTCCACATGGTTAGGAGTTTTGATTGCGAAGCTTCCTGTCTGCAAACTTCTGCAAACTTTGTTAATAGTGTTAGCCTGTACTAATGTTAGCCTGTGCTTAGAAGTAAGATACCAGGACTGAAAGGACCCAGGACTGACTTGTGTTACTCCTGAGGTGTCACTGGTCTGAAGTCGGTTTAGGTCTGCTACTTTTCACAGTGTGGGTTCTGTCCATGTATCTTGTAACATAGGGATTTATATTTACTTTATTTATATTTACTTTATAATTCCAGAGTGAGGGATGGTGTCAAGCAGGATGGTGAGAAAATAGCTAAGCTGTGAACCACCCTTTCCCTGTGAACCACCTTTCCCTCATCTACAAAGAAGTCAATCAGGTCAAAGAAGAAATCAGGTTTTGAACAAACAAATCGCCTTTGGGTAAATCCAGAATTTGGAGATTACCAATGTCTTTTTACCAGTGTTCCATTTTATGAGTTCCATTATGACCAGTTCCATGGCCTCATCAGGCTAATAGGCAGGCTGTAGAGTAGTTCCTGTGGCTCCTCCTTTGTGGAGTGGGATAACCATCGTGGTGCACCATTCAGTGGGCACAAAGCCTTGAGGTGAGGCTATTATTGAACATGGTACTTAGGTAGGGTGCCATTTCATTCTGTAGTTCATGTAGAATGCCAGGGGATCCTGTCCAGGTCCCATGATGCTGTTCTTTTTTACTGCAGAGTTTGTTTTGTTTTGTGCAGTGCGTTACAGTGAACTTTGCATTTTTCCAGAGTAGAGAGATCCTAGGGTGAGAGTGGGATAAAGGGATAAAGTTAGCACTGAACCTCAATACAGGATGTTGGCAATATCAGTTGGTTCTGTATATTTAGTGCCATTGTGCTGTAACTCAGAGCAGATCTGAGTGTTGCCATTGAGATTCTTGACATAACTATAGAATGCTTTGTGGTTATCTTTAGAGTCAGTGGCAATTTTGTTTTTGTAACTAGCTTTGGAGGATTTTAATAGTTCTCTTAGCTTCTTACTGAGTTGACCAGGGAGTTCTTGTCAGTCTGTTGTGGAGATTTTTATGAACTTTTTTGCAGTTTCTTTTCTTCTGTTGTGGAGTTTGTTTATGGAAGAGGACCATCAGATTGGCTTCCTTTTTTTGTAGGATAGCATCTTGGTTCTATTAGGGATAGCATGATCCATGCACTCGTGTAAGTGCTTATAAAGTGCATTTGTGTATGATTCAGCAGTTGTACCTCTATTGTCCGTCTGCATGGGTGTCATGAAGTTTGCCACTTTTGTCTTAAGAAGTGTGAAGCTGGCTTTGGAGAAGTTTTTTACGGTGGTTTCCCTAATTGGGGGTGGGGGTGGGATGTGGATGTCTAGGGTGATTAGCTTGTGGTCGGAACTGACCAATGAGGAATTAACCTCTGGTGTGGAACACCAGTTGCCCATGTTGGTAATGACCAAGTCTAGGATATTGCTGCCCCTGGTCGGAGTGTGAATAAGTTGATCCAAGGCGTTGGAATTTATGAATTCCAGAAAGTGTTGAGCAAAAGAGTTGGTACATGAGTAGTTTTCCCAGTTAATGGTGAGGTAGTTGAAATTGCTCATTATTAGGGTGTTAGATTGTACCCTGGTGCTTTCCAGTGTATCAAGAAATGAGGAGTGGGAATCCTGGGGCATGGTGGAGGGTCTGTAGCAAGCTACAATTTGGATTGCGGTCTTGCCCAGAGTTAGTTGCACTTGGATAATCTGGGATGTATTATGCTGTGCAACTAGCCTGGAGGTGTGGATATTCTTAATGAATATGGACACGCCTCCACCTTTAGTGCTTTGTTCTGGGTTAGACGGCCGAAAAGTGTGGTATGAATTATAGCCTGGTAATGCAGGGGTGCTCTCTGGAACTTTGAACCAGGTCTCTGTTACTGCACAGATGTCGATGTTCTTCATTTTAAGGAGTGCCTCGAGTGAGTGCATTTTGAGGTTTAGACTTCTAGCATTGAGTAGCATTACCCTCAGATTTTGCTTGCTTGTATCTGTTACGGTGGTGAATTTGTCATTTGAACCTTGCGTTGTGTGATAAGTCTGCAATTTTTCTGATGTTGAAGTTATGGAATTTTTGTCTTGTTTAAATTTTGAATTTCTGCAGTATAGATTTGTGGAGCTTTTCTAACCAAATCATAAACCCTGATTAACAAAAAGAAGCAAACAGATCAATAGCAAGTGTCACCCAGAGGTAGTAAGTACAAAACTGAAAATAGATTTGGATACTGGGGTAGAAAATGTTTCTCTCTCTCAATCTGCTTTCTTTTTAGTCTCTCTCTCTTTCTCTCTCCCCATGGTTCTTTCCTGTCTAACTGGAAATTAGCCTTTATTGGCCCTCTCCCAAAAAATCTAACACATCCAGAAATGCCTTGGGTTACAGACCCATCTCCTTTTTCTGTCTTTGCTAACCTAGTAGGGAATGCTATTTATGAGTAAGTTTTCCCAAACATCTCTACGTGTAGCATTCTTACAGTACTGTAACATGGCTTCTTTCTTGGCAGAAACACTCCAGCCTATCTTCTGATTCTGTCTCTGACATTTCACCTACGGTGGGAGGCAAGTATGCTGGTGCTTTGTTTATAGATCTCTCAAAAGCCTTTTACCTAGATAATAGTTTCATAAGTTTATACTAGGCTAATGATCACTAGTCTTCACAAGCCTAGCCATGCAACCCAACCCAGTTTTGCCCCTGAGTTCTTTGGACACCTATATGGTGGGGTATGTTATTAAAGAGGTAGCTAAGGGGTATGTAGGGGGATGTTAGTTGGGGCTTAATTTACTTACTGTTGACCTCTGTCCATTAAAGACATGGGGGCCAGACTTGGGGTGAATTTGTGATTTCACATCCAATGATCAAGGTTTCTTTTGAATAGGGTCAATAATGAAGTCTTCATGTAGATAGGGACTTTATTCCATGGTGCAGGGATCCTTTGAGGCACAGACTGGTCTCCTCAGCATGTTCTATTTATGTCGCAGGTAAAGTTTAGGACCTTGGATCTAGTGTCTCTGGTGCTCTTTGTTTTGCAGATGTACAAGATATCTATTAGAGCTGGATATGAGGATGCCTTGTAGGATATACATAGATAGTCTCTCAGTAACCTGTACAGTGATAGGTCTTTTAGGTGATCTGTGTAGGACATAGTATTCGTACCTTGGATATTCCTGATGAGGAACCTTTTAGGACTTTCCAGCTGTTGCACGTGCCTGGTTAGGTAGATGCCAAAGTGTGTACTGTACTCATTGATGGGTCTGATAATGGTGGAGTAGAGCAGTACTATAACTTCTTTGTACCAGGATGCCATACTGTTGCTTAAGGGGTGAGCAACGTAGAATGAATGTTTTACTATCTTGGCTATGTGTTGGTTGAAGGCCAGATTACTGTCTACATATCTTTCCAGATCTCTAACTATCAGGTCAACTTGTTGATGGAGTAATTAGCTTGGGTGGACAATTTCCCAAAAGGGATTATAATTTATTTCTTCACACTGAGTTTTAATCCATGGCTTTGGCACCAGTCATTTGTTTGTGTTAGACTCTCTAGAAGGGTGTTGTTGTGGGGGAATCTATGATAGCTCCCACTTTAGAGTCATCTGCAAATTTGTTGAGCCAGTGGCCTTTAACATTAGTCTTTACTTGTGAAAAGTAGATGCCAGACAGGAGCATCCCCAACATAGAGCTCTGAGGTACTCCACTGGTGAATGGTCACCTGGTGGAGTTGGTCTCACTGGTCCTGACTTCTTGGATCCTATCTGTGAGCCAGCCAGAAATTCAGTAAATTATTTAGGGATTGATACCTGGTTCTGAGAGTTTGTCAACAATACCTGAGTGGGGTTTTGTATTGAATGCCTTTGCCAGGTCATGATAGGGGTGTGGGCATTTTTTGCATCATCCATAGCTTTGGTGACCCTCTCAAAGAAGTTGGCCAGGTTGAGTAAGAAACACCTTCCCTTAGCAATACTAAACTGGGATCGGCCCAGTGTCTGTAGGTTGCCAATGTCCTTGTTGATCATTTCCATGATAATCCATTCCATGGCTTTGCATATCAGACTTGTCAGACTAATGGGTCTGTAGTTCCTGGGGTTGGTTGATGGTCCACCTTATGTAGGGGGATGAACATTGCAGCCTTCCATTCATATGGCATATAACCTGCTTTGAGGCTGTAGCTGAAGAGTGCCTTAAGTGGCCCTGCTAGGTCTTGTTTTAGGCTATTTAGGAGGCAACCGGTATATTGCTGGGGCCCACTAAAGCAGTGTTTTTGGCCTTACTGAGCGACACCAAGACCTGCTCTATGTTGATAGCTGGGTGGTATATGTGAGAAAGGATTTCACAGGGTGGCAGTGGGGGTGAAGTTAGAGATATATTTTATCAGCCAGTAGAGTTGCTATGTCACCCTGGTCAGTGAAGGTCGTGCCATTTATCACCAGTTCTGCATACTGCCAAGTGTTACCTTTAAGGTTACTGACATAACTGAAGAAGGCCTTGTGATTGACCTTAGCTTGGGAGGATATTCTGGCCTTTTATTTGGCCTTGTTGGATGCTAATAGTTCTCTTAGTTTCTTGATTAGTTGTATCAGAGAGCTCTTGTCTCTGTGAGAGTTAATCTTCCTGATTTTGGCCATGACTTTTTTTATTTTGTTATATACCATTTTAATGTAAGGATTCCACCAGTGGGATTTGATTTTGGTGTTAGATCTGGGCTTACTTCTGGTAGGCATGGCAGCCTCAATGCAGCCATTTACATATTTGCACAGGGCTTCTGCAAATAGTTCTACATAGGTAGATGTGTTCTCGGGGTTTGGGGGAGCAGTGTATTTTGACAAATTGTCACTTAATAGGATGTAGTTTGCTTTAGAATAGTTCCTAACTGTTACATGTTTAGTTGGGTTTTCTAGGCTGATTTTTATTTTGAAGGACACAGCTTTGTGGTCTGACCTCACCAGTGAGGATGTAACATGAGGGGGGGGGGTGCAATGTTCTCCCATGTTGGTGAGTACCAAGTCCAGTTTCTTTGATCCTCTGGTTTGAGTACTCACTAACTGATTCAGGCTGTTTGTGTTAATAAAGTCCAGGAAACATGCCTGTGAGTTATAAGCAATGTATGTTTCCCAGTCTATAGAGGAGTAATTAAAGTCTCCAATAAATAGGGTAATTGATTAGATGGTGAGTTCCTGTAGTAGGTGTAGGTATAGGTATAGGTAAGAGTAGCGAGCTTTATGGGTCATAGAGGGTAAGTTGTAGTTGACCAGGACTTGGTTAGGAGCTTTATCTATGGAGACTTGGATGTGGATGAACTCCAGGATATCATCCTGTTTAGCCAACATGGAGCTGCTGATGTAGATCGAGACACCTCCACCTTTAGACCCTGTCTGTGTTGCTGTTGGTCTAAATGTGTGGAAGGCACTGTAGTCGTCCTCTGCCAGAATACTTTCTGCAGCTTTTAACCAAGTCTTGGTGGCAGCACAGATGTCTGCATTCTCCAGATTGAGGACAGCTTGTAGGGCATAGAGTCTCTTTTATTTAGGCCCCCAGGATTGAACAGTAACACCTTAAAGTTGCTTTGCGGTTTTTGTTTTGCTATGTTTTTAGTTTTGTTATTTTGACATTGCCTAAAAAGGCACTAAGGGGGTAGATAAAGTTTTAGCCACTATCTGAAATCCCAGGGTGACAGGTGCAGACCATCCTTGGCAAAGCAGTGTGGTCTGTTACCATGTCCTCCCATGCTGACAGATATTGGATTCCCTTGGGGTGACACCAGAAGCTAATCCAGTTATTAAAATCAGTCATTTTCTGTTCATACTGTGGCATCATCCTTGGTGAAGGTAGAATGCTGCTCAGTGCAAGGGACCTACCTGTCTGTGACACATATTCAGAGAGATCCGAAACATCTCTTTTCATATAGTCCAGTGAGTTACATCTCAGAATATTTACATTCACATGGACTATGATAGAATCATGTTGGTATCTGTGGTGTAGTGACTTGAGTGTGTGTGAGATATTGCAGATCTTTGCCCCAGAGAGGCAATTAACCATTATCTTCTCTTGTCCAGATTAGTGAGAGGGGCATCTGTGTGTCTAAGGGGGTGGCGAAAGCCAACACATTCTGGCTAGGCTTATAAATGCCTTTGAGCAGATAGCCTAGTACCTACCTATGAACCTATACAATAGAGTCCCCTATGACAAGAGTACAAGATAAAGTGTTTACTTGCCTTATAGGCTTTGTTCTTCTGGGATCATTGGGTGTAGGTTTATGTGTGGTGTGTGGTGTTACTTTTGGTGTGTGTTTTAGTGATTGTGGAGGATAGGTGTTGCAGTTTGAGCATTAGGAGGTCTTTGAGGTATGTAGAGGTTTATTTTAAGTGCCTCAGCATAAGAAGGTGCTTGTATGTGGTGAGCGGTAGGTAAGCAGGATGTAGTGTGTGTGTGTTCTTGACAACCTTGTTTGTAAGTGAGATATTTGACTCCAAGGAAGTTATGTATTTACATATTTCACATACTGTGTTAGTGTCTTTAAGGATTTAAAAATTGTCAGAGTCAATTGCTACATTATCTCAGGATGCCCATATCTACCAAGATGACCAGAGAGACACTAGGAAATTGCAAATCTATGTTTTGTGGACCTGTATTAGGGTTAGACAATTATGGTTTAGGAAATTGATTTTATAGGGTTACCTCTGTGGAGTCTAGCGTTAAGTCTAAATGTTAGTTAGCATTGTGATCTGAAATTAGTGCTGTTTGATATGTTAAACAGCTGGCCCAAGCTTTGCTCAAGCTACTTTTCTACTCTCACTAGAATAACAGTCCCAGTTTTCTCAATGTAGAAACACACTTTAGTTAGCCAAATGTGAATGGGTACTGAAACAAATCAAGCAACTAGCTACAGCATGTAATTCTCACCTTAAGCCTCCCTGTGTGTTTTCCAACTCGGACAGACCAGGCTACCTTTCTACTCTCACTAGACTTTCAGTCCCAGCCTTTTTAATGTAAAAACACAATTTAGTTAGCCAAAGTGAAAGGTATTAGAAAGAAAATAAGCAATTAGCTACAAAAAGTAATTGTTCCTTTAATCAGAAGTTCTTATCAGTACCCTTACCTCCACTGACATTGGCCCTGCTACCATATTGTGGTTCAAGAGTTACCTTTCCAACTGTTCTTTTGAAAGCTGCATTTGGTTGAAATTTCTCCTCCAAAGTTGATTCTTCTTGTGACACCCGTGCACTGGTCCAGTAATCAAGGAGCCTCAATCCTCACCACGAACACCAGTGATGGGCATCCACATTGGGAAGGATAACAAATACACGCACAGTAAAGTACAATTTCCCTTAAGAGCACACAGAGATCACAGTCAGTCGGGGGCTGGTTTCTCCCTTTCTCTCCAGATCCCCAATAAGACTCCTCGCTGGCAGAGCTATAGATTGGGGTCCTTAGCCAGGGTCCCAAGCCAAGTCTTCCTAGCACTCGCTCTGACCAACCAATACTTCATGTCCCTGCCCAGGTAGCTGACACACACACACACACACACACACACACACACACACACACACACACACACACACACACACACACACACACACACTTTGAGATATGATTTATATACAAACACACAGACACTCCTGGGAAAGGCTAGCACAGGTTCACTAGGTATGCCCCTTCTGCCCAGGCTATAAGGTAGTAATCCACTGCCACCAGAACCTCTAATATCAGCTACTAAAAAGGCCCTTGCCAAAGGGTGTCCAATTATTACTGTGCAATATTATTATCCAGTTAGTGTGACCAGAACATTTAAGGATTATTGGATTGGCTATATACATGCAATATACTCTAGAGCTTAAATTATCTCTACACAAAACAGGCACAGTTGAAAGGTTTAAAAATATTTACTAATAAAGAATAAAAACACAAGACAATACTTCTTACTACACAGTGCTAGTCAAGAGTTCAGGCATCACAGGAAAATGCTTAAAATAATACTGTATAATAGTTCTTACATAAATATAGAAAACAGCTAGACTAAAGTTATTATTTTCTGTCTTTTCCTAAGAGCAATCACTGTTCTAAATAAACTTACATATAGAGCAAAATCAGAGTACTGGTTAAGTTGTTGTCAGCTTTAGACAAAATCCAAAAGTCTCTCTCTCTCTCTCTCTCTCTCTCTCTCTCTCTCTGAGAGACAGTCTTTTAAATTGATAATACATCACTGCTGACTCATTTTAGATTACATCATTCTTCTCTGGTTCCCAGGCTAACAGAAACTCAGAGTTTAACATATCTTTGATCTTGCACCTGGTCAGGAAACCACAGCAATTAAAGACATTATATATGTAAAATCTAGCAATTAACTCTGGTCTCAAAACAATAGAAAGAATCTGCTGGTCCAGACATCACGGATCCGAGTTTGAGATCAGTCATACAATGCTTGACTTATCAGCTTTCTTCCAGCAGAGTGCACTGTTGTTTCATTTTTAACATTCAACATTTAACACAATTTTCTTACATTTAAGAGAACAAGCCTGTGGCTTATATTAATATTTACAAATGACAGAATTATCTACACAATTCTATCTAACTAGGCTGCCAGCCTTCACACTTCTATCTGGTGTTCCTTAGGACTCATTCTTAGGCCCCCCCCTCCTTTTCAGCATCTTTGTCAACTCTATTTGACCTGCACTTTTTCAAATGTTGCGCTTTACTCTGACAAGCTTGTTAGTTTTAGGTTTTCTGTCTCTGTATCAGAAGTGACATCATGCTCCTTACTGTGAACTGGAATAAAACTCAGGCTATGATGGTAAGCACTAACACCAGGCTTGACTCTATCTCCATACTCTTTCTTTTACATCATATAAAAACTACCAAATTGAAATGGTCTTTTTCTTCAAACACTTCATCCAGCTGGTTTTAGGTTTGTCTTGCTTTACTACTACTGGACTTCTTCCTTCAAACCAACAACTGTTCATCAGAAAATATACTAGCCTTCGTTTTCTCACCCTTGTCCACAAACATCTCAGATTCAGTACTTAGCTACATCCTAGGTTGACCTTCCACGTAATACTTTAGGCCAAAAACCTGCAGTGCCATACTACCCTTCGGAACCCTCCAACTAACTTTTATCCTCAAATCATGTCTTCTCAATTCGCGACCCAAAGTTGTGAGACATTCCTCCTCCTGACATTAGAAACAGTGAATTTAATGTCTAACTGCAAGTTCCAAATAAATGTAAAATGATTTCCAAAAGGAAGAGCATCTTATGCCTGATTCTTCCTACCTTTCTGCCTGCCTAACCCTCTTGTTAAACACTTGCATTCTTAAAATTTTAGTTACTTTATCTCTTTATTTTTGTTGTCAAATTATACTCTCACTGTTTCCTTAAAGTTGTATTTAAACTTATTTTTATATTTCTTAATACAACTTAGTATTGCATTATTAATCTATGATGCTATTGTGTTTTTTTTTTACCTTTGTCCACGCCATTTACCACCATATGTTTGTTCTTTCATGTTATCATCACGTATAACTGTATTCATTCATGTATGATTTGATATGTAACTAAGCTTAGCTTTGTAATATGCACACTGTGGATGAAATTGGTCCTTTTGGGCCAGTCAACTATGCCAGTTAATAAACAAGCAATAACAACAAAAAGTTTATTTCTTCCATATAAATAGGAAACAAAAGTGTAGTATCTATGTAATCACGTTTTCCTTGAGCAACATTTAAATTACATTTATCTATCATAAGCTGTAAGGAGACTGTGTAAGCTGCCCCCTCTGGGGCTGATATGCCTACGGCGTGTATCCTACTGTTTTGGTTCACCTTGATTGTGCTGTAAATGGTCGTGATAATTTAAAACAGCTTCCCCTAGATTTTATTGAGAGGAAGCTCCTTGACGCTTCAAAAGTACAAAAGCTTGAACTTGATGAAACAACAACAATAACAAGTTTTTTTTCCATGGAGACAGCTCCCCTTCAGCCCCCCCCCCCCACACACACACACACTTCTTACTTATATAAATATATTAACTGTAGGATCAAACAATCATGGAAAGAAAGAAAAACCCAAAGACTTTGCATCACTGCCAGTGCAGAAATAGAAACTGCCTCAGCAGTGATTTCTTATGCAAAATGTCATCTAGAAGTTACATATTGGAGAACTGATTGTATCAGGTTTAAACTTGTCTGCTTTACACCCAACAAAGTTTAAAGGAAGCAATGAAGCTATGCTGAAATAATTTGTAACTATCTATGAGATGATCAGGGTTAAGATCTATTGTATTGTCTGCAACTCAGATGCCGGAGGGAGTAAGTGTAATCAAATAAAGCTGCAAATGTACAGATGTTGGACAGATGCCTGGATAGCTGCAGTCCCAAAACATTACTTTAGCATGAGTATGTGTCTTCATCAGAAAAACTCTGAAGGTCTGCCTATACATTTGTAAGATTTTACACCTGAAGTAGGAAAAATGTATAGATAAAACCTGATGGTGTGTAATTGTAGGTGGGCAACCCTGACTAGTAGGACACCTGTGCATGCCTAGCAGACATGGGGGGAATTCACATGTAGATATATCCGTACTCTGCGTGATGTATTGCGTGCTTACTATACCCGGAAATGGGAACTCCAGGTTATCCAATTACAGAGAAACTGCCACCCCTGCAGGATGAGGATTGTAGCCTTCTTTGCCTGCCTCCTTGCTCTTTACTCGTAAGTAATTTAAAAGGCCGTCTGTTATTCAGATCTTGACTTCTTTTTCTTTTGTTCACACTGTATCACATACGTTTGAGCCTATTAATGAAAGAAATCCAGACAAAGTGTAAAATAATGGAGGTGCAAAAGCAGAAAAAGGAGCTTATTTTAAATATCGCTCTTAGAAATTTACAAAGTTGCTAGAATAACAGGATTTGTGTTACCATGCATTTTCTGAGGGATATGAAGTCCGGAATTCAGTTGCATCTCATTACTTAATAACTACAATCCTCGGTGATTTGCCAGAAAGTCACAAATTTTAAGAGGAACAAACTGAAAATATGAGGCAAAAATCTGGGCATTTGAGAGGTATCTTAGGGACTTGTTTCAGTATTTCTCAGACCTTCAGAGCTGATTACTTGTAATTAGTAGAGTCAATAACACATCCTTATTGCAAAGTGAAAGCTAGAATAAATCACTACAAAATCTTACAAATGTATAGGCAGACCTTCAGAGTTTTTCTGATGAAGACACTTACTTATGTAATAGTCACACACAAAACTAATTTAACAGAGTGAAAGGGAAGAAGTCATGCGGTCTTTTTTTCATACTACCTTAAAAGCCTTTTAACGCATAGGAGAACACTGCAATGCCAGTGCACAACTCATTACCCTAATATCTCCTTCCCCTGTAACTTGTAGCTTGCATATGTTTATCCAACTCATTTAAACAGAGTTCTACACAACATACTCAGGATTTGCTATGTTGTTAAAATGAATACAAATATAAGAATTCCTTAATAAAACAAAATCCCTCAGCAGCAGTTGTTTATAATTAAGGGTAGGTGCCAAGTGAAGTGATTTTTTTGGGGGAGGGGGGCAGGGGCATGTCACCAACAGTAGAGATGAGATCCTACCATTCACAAACTGCATACTTCCTGTATACTGTATGCTACAAACTCCATCTTCCATTCTCATTTCACCTGTTTCCATTGATTACTGTAGTCAGACACTTCTCATTTTTAAAATGTGTAAAGTGTTTTATTTATTAGCTGGACTGTGTATGTGTGGCTGTTGTTTCCCCCATCTCCTAGTATTTTTTATGATGACGAAGTATATTGCAGCATCATTTGCAAGATGTCCCTTTGCAAATAATTATGTGTATTTGGGTTCAGTTAAATAAAAACAGTGATGTTATTCATTCAGTATGATATGACACAGCAGCTCCTACAATTTCCCTCAGACTATCCACCTGAATGACCCACTGACCCAATGGCTCCATAGCCTACACCCAGTTGACCCAGTCATTCCCCCACTGAGCAATGAGAGCTGAGCTACTGGGAAGGGTCATCAGTCCTCTGTTTGGGATGCTATATGGTCCTACTAGGAGGCATGGGAACCTTGCATCCCATTTGTTCCTTTGAACCCAGAGTTCTCGCCAGCATGAAGCCTGCATGGCCCACGAATTCCCTGATATGAGCTCATCAGCAAAATTCTGTTATGATAGGCAAGATTCAGGTTGTGAAGAGAGGGCCAACATTTTTGTCAGGTGAATCAGTCCCTGTCTGCCCTTGAAGTTGCTAACCATGAGGAAATTCAAGAGCTTCCCAATCACTACTTACATTGGAGAAGCATGCAGGTCTCCACACACACACACACACACACACACACACACACACACACACACACACACACACACACACACACACACACACACACACACACACACACACACGCATACACAGGAATTCCCCAGCTTAGTGCAATAGCACTGCTTGGCAGTATGTGCTGTACAGGTTCATTGCAACACATAGTATCCCTGATAGGTATCACCCAGTTTGTGATCTAAAGCTGCATCCCTCCTCCCAAAGATGGCCAAACTGGCAGTAGCTGCTCTCTCCCATTATCCTTAGCCTACCCCTTCCTGCATATGTGCTGCTAATGGGATATTGGTCACATGAAACTCAGTCAGGGCTTTATCCCTCTGTATAATGGAGGTGGGTATTACAGTTATTTTGATACCTTTATTTTTTTACTGTTGTCAGCAGGGCTGAGGTTGTCACCTTTGAAAGAGAGAAAAATTGGACAACAAGCCACATCCTTTACTCCATCATTTATCCATTCATTTAAGTAACTAAATGTGCACAATTTCTTTTTTATAGCTGCCAGTTAATGCTGAAACAATAAATACTGTGTTTATTGCAAACATTAAGTAAATATATAAGCATATCTTGAGTAATAGTTTAGGGTGTATGTCTCCCTTTGATGAACCAGTGCACTTTTTAAACTATTATATCAGATAAAATTGGAAGCATAAAGCAATCATACTGGAGTGATGGGGAAATGGATATAAACATTTATTTAGCATTTCCTGTAGTTTGTAACATATTTTCTTGAGTCCAGTTCTTGTTCACGTGAGATGACAAGTACAGCTTTAAGAATGACAAGGCTCAGATTTTTACAGTTTTGTTTACTTTCATTGAAATAAAACATGTAGATGATACGGTTGATTTGACTAATTACCTGTTAATAATACATTTCCACCTCCCATATTTCCTGTCAAGACAAGCAAAAGTCTATGCTTACAGCAGAACCTGACTGACACTTTAAAATTTGGGATGTGTAAAGTATAAAAAACAAACTTCAGAAATGTGCAGAAGGGCAGAATAGCTCAGAATGCTTGACACGTACCAAAACTAGAGCCCTTGATAGATACTTTGAATTCTTGTCTCTCAGAAAAACACCTGACAAGTAACAGTCTGGTCTAGGTTACACATGCTAAGCCTGTGGCCTATACTTATTGAAGACCTAGGGTTATATCTATACAGATGAGAAATTATAATTTGACCCCGACATCATGGACATTTTCTTGATTGATTTTTTTCTGTTAGTGGAGTTGAAGCAATTTGTTTTAAGAGGTTGTATTTGGCAGGTTTGGTTCAGTCATTTTTTTTTCATATTTAACAAATGCGGTATGATACAATACTTTTCAGTTTGCACTGCTGTGGTTTTAATAAAGACGCATGATTTTTTTGTGTTATAAGTGCTATGGGATATTTAATGCCCACCTAAGGTACCATACAAGTCAGATGTATAAGACCTGAGTTTAATATCTCTTGTGAAGAATAAGACTTCAGGAGTACAGCACTCCAGTAATACTGCCTATGTGAATTCTATACAACTTGTGTGGGGAAAGAACCCAAAGCCAGTATCTAAACCAACTGTACAGCCTACTAAATCACCTATTTTTCTAGAAGGTCTCCAGCTCTTGACATGTAGCCATAACATGTATTAAGTCTTTGGAACCCTCAAATACCTAATATACCAACATATAATTATGGATCATGAGTTCTGTTTTTTTTATAACGGTCCAGAATGTATTGAAGAATGCTGTCTGCCATGTAGATTCTATAAATGTGGAAATCATTTGGAAACTATCAAATTCCAGGTGGAATCGCTATCTGGTATTTTAGCATATATGGTAAGTAGTATACGCTGTTTACAGTTTTATAGTGTAATCTTGGGTTTGAGTCCCTTAGTCTCCATTTATTTACTGGATGACTATAAGCAAATTAGTTAACCTGACGGCACTCTCCACTGATTAACAAAAAAAGTAAGAAAGAAAGAATCAAACAAATAAATAAACCACAGTTCCTGTCACAGTTTCACAAAATTACACAAAGCTGCTTTTCTCATCACACTAGTGCTTAGCAGCAGTTTATTTCTTTACCCCTTACAAGTCTTATTTTGAGGATTAAAGAAAACCTTTATGATTCTTGTATTGTGATACTTTATATGTCTGCTCTGCAGTTGAGTCTTACGGTAGAACCTTCCTTTATTACAGTATCCTGTAATAAATTCCACAGGGACTATAACTCTTCTATTTTCATATGATTAAAAGACTTCCCATAAACTGTGCTCAGCCCCCATCTTAAGAACCCTTGTAATCTAAGTCTGTGTACACATAAAAATTTTAACATAAAAAATAAGAATCTTAAAAGACGTTAAATCTACTTATTGAATAATCTTTTCAGATAATATAAAATAACCCAAGTGGTTTCTGGTACAAATTCATCTTTGGACAACATGGTCATATTAAAGATTTTCTGGAGCTGATTTAAAAGGACCCTGTTTTGACACATACAGTTTCCAGTTTGATCCCATCACATTCTGAAGCTACGGCTGAATGGATGCAAAGATGTATAAAAGACAATTAAGAATGTTCAGAATTTGCCTTCTGTCATATGGAGAGTTGAGGTTTGTTGGGGGAAGTGTCAACTTCCCTATAGCCTATGTTGTTACTAACTTGTCATTTTCACTAAATGTAATTTTTAAATGAAAATAATGTTTCTAATAACTTTCATATACAAGCATTTCATGATACATCATGCAAAATAGCTTTGCATTTCACTTAAAAGCCATCTTACCCTCTTCATTATTGTTTAAAAATGTCCAGGTTATGGTAGCACATTTACTGTTGTACATTATTTATGTTCGTTTTAAATAACCATTTTTATTTTAGCTGTACTTGTATTTGCTTTTTATTTAGATAAATACTGGTTTTGAGCATTTTAAAGCATTTATTTATTTTTGTGGCAAAAGTATAGTTATTTCTCAGTTTTTTTTGGTTTTTCTAGTTCTGTGTGCCTTAAAATCTCTTTGCAGGAGGTTAAATTAGCCAGGAACTTAGTTGTTTGGTAGCTGATTGTTGTTTAGTCTGCGCTTGAGAACGGATTTTGTTCTGTTTGTTCATTAATAAATTTCAGGGTCAGAAAACTTGTGGCAGAAAGTGTTCACCTGGGCTCTCTCAGTTGGGAAGCACCTTAGGAAGCTCAAAGTGTGGTTGTTCATTGGGCAGATGGTATAAGAATTAGGTTAAAGGCTTTTTTCTTTACTATAAATCAGGCAAGTTGCAGGGCTCTTTGTTTATTTACAGAGAACTCTGCAATGCTTTCCCGGTGTTTCAACTGCATCCAGAGAAGTCCAAGAAAAGATAAGAATATCTTCTTGACTACTGCACCTCTTCTTGTTTTATACAGTGATAACTGTATTTGAGCATTTTAAAGTATATATTTAATTATGTGGCAAAAATAGTAATTTCTGTGTTTGTTGGCTTTTCTAGTCTGTGGCTCCAAATCTCTATGTAGAGAGGTGAATTAGCCGGGGACTTGGTTGTTTTGTAGTTATTCGTTGTTTACTTTGCACTTGAGAGCTGCTTTTGTTGTGCTTTTACATTACAAAATTCCAGGAGCAGACATCTTGTGACAGAAGGTGTTGACCTGGTCTCTCTGAGTTGGGAAGCACTGTGTTTAATCTGCACTTGAGAGCTGCTTTTGTTGTGCTTTTACATTAAGAAATTCCAGGAGCAGACATCTTGTGACAGAAGGTGTTGACCTGGTCTCTCTGAGTTGGGAAGCACTGCTCGTTATTCGTTGTTTAATCTGCATTTGAGAGCTGCTTTTGTTGTGCTTTTACATTAAGAAATTCCAGGAGCAGACATCTTGTGACAGAAGGTGTTGACCTGGTCTCTCTGAGTTGGGAAGCACTGCTCGTTATTCGTTGTTTAATCTGCACTTGAGAGCTGCTTTTGTTGTGCTTTTACATTAAGAAATTCCAGGAGCAGACATCTTGTGACAGAAGGTGTTGACCTGGTCTCTCTGAGTTGGGAAGCACTGCTCGTTATTCGTTGTTTAATTTGCACTTGAGAGCTGCTTTTGTTGTGATTTTACATTACAAAATTCCAGGGTCAGACATCTTGTGGTAGAAGGTATTTTCCTGGGCTGAGTTGTGCAACACTGGAGGAAGTTCAAAGTGTGATTATGTATTGGATAGAGGTCATAGGAGTCTGTTTTCAAGCTTTTTTCTCTGCACAGAGCTGCACACTAGGCTGTCGTGGTTAGCAGTGCCCCGTACAGTAGCAAACACCTAGACAGAAAAATTTACCTGTAAAGTTAGGATTATATTTGAAATCTGTTAAACAGGGTGGCATTGTACAGAAAAAGTTTATAGCAGCTTCACTATGCATCAAATAGCACTACCATATCTTAGCATTATGTAACATCCTGCCCTAAATCCCAGAAACTACCCTAGGAGACCCTTGTTAAAACCCAGTCCTTAATCCTAAACAGCCAACCCTATTACAGGACCAGACAACATGGATATGCAATTTCCAAATGTCTTTGTGGCCAGCTTGGCAGATGGTGGCATCCTATGGCAATCTGCACTTGAGATCTACTTTTGCTATCCCTCATGTTCTTAGACCAGTTAATCTTTAAAAAATGCATAACTTCCTTGGAGGCAAAAATCTCACATACAAAAGTGGTTGTCAGGAATACCCACACTACATCCCTGATGACTGTTCACCACACACACACAGATTGCCTAATGCTGAGGTGCTAAAAACACCTTCCCAAATCTGAAAGACCTCCATGGTCACCTAATAACAGCACTGCTCCTCGTATTCACTAAAGTACACACTAAAGTCAACATCAAACATCTCAAATATACCTTCACCTAATGGTCCCCCAAGTGCAAAGCCTATAAGGCAGGTATACACTTTACCTAATACTCTTGTCATTGGGGAGTCCATTGTGTGACACAGAGATAACCTACTTACCCGGCTGGACAAGGAGCAGATAGTGGTTAGTTGCCTATCTGGAACCTGGATCTGCAATATCATGCAGGCAGTCAAGTTACTGCACACCAGTGCCAATATAATTCTATTATTGTCCATTTGGGTGCAAATTACCTGAGGCATACCTTAAGGGATTATATGAAAGGAGACATAATGGATCTCTATGAATATGTCTCACAGATGGGCATGAGCCTTACATTGAGCAGCATTCTACCTTCACCAAGGATGATGCCACATTATGAATATAAAATGATTGATTATAATCATTGGCTTACTTTCTGGTTTCACTCCAGAGGGATCTAGTATCTGTCAAGATGGAAGAATATGGTCAAAAGACCATGTTGATTTGCTGAGGATGGGCTGCATCTGTCCCCTAGGCTTTTGGATATTGGTCAAAACTTTATCCACCCCCTTAGAGCAGTTTTTAGGCAATGCCAAAAAGACAAAACTACTAACATAATGAAGAAGTCTACAAAGAAACTTTAAGGTGTTTCTGCTCAATGCTCAGATCCTAAACAAAAAAACTGTACCATTCAAACCGTCCTCACTCTGAGGAATGTTGACATCTGTGCTGTCACTCGCCAGGTCAGGAAAAAACAGGTGAATGTTGTGGGTTCTTGTTCAAGCAGCTTTATTATATACAAACACATCATAAATGAAACTAAGCAACTAAAAATTGTAAACAAACTAGTTATCATGCACATAGATGTTAACACTCTGGCAGTACCTTCAAAATAGCACCGAAGCCGACACATGCATATAACTTTTATTTTTATTTAAATAAAATAAAATAAAATAAATAAAAATAAAATTTATATGCACACACACAGACTTTAGAAATGCTTCTTAAAGGTACAGCAAACTTGTTATTCTACATCCTCCCTCTTTGAGAAATGAGTCAGTCATTGTCACTGGAATTAATAAATATGCAGTTTACACAGGAATAATTTTTATCATGCAATTATACAAAGCTAGGTACATATATAAAAATATGTCTAAGTTGCTGTGTATTTTACACTGGGCTTTGAGATGCGACCATATCATTTGACATAAAATTTGGGATCTGGTTTAGCAATTTAGGATTGTCTCTTGCTGACTCAATCTTAGGAACCTTGGGACCATCTGCTGGAACAGTATCAGGAGTCAACACATGTTCTGGAACAGGCATATCATCTGGATTGCTCTAAGAGTTAGAGTCTTTATCATGGGAACAATGCTGTGATGTCAGTTCTGCTACAGGAAGAAGATGTCTGTGATTTCTCCTGTACTCCACACCTTTGGTTTTAACAAAATAGGATCTCAACACTGTGCATATACTCATTACTTGACCAATCCGGCTGAAATCATTCACTGTTTGTATCCTCACTGTCTCTCCTTCTTTCAATGGAAGAAGAAATCTGCTCGATTTGTCATAGCTGGACTTTTGAAAAGAAAGCTTTTTAAATAACTGGACTCTAATGGCTTTGTAGTTTTTAGCTTTAGGTCTCAATAAACTAGAACTGACAGGCAATGTTTTTCTTGTTTGCCTGGATAAAAGTCTCTGAGCAGGTGAGCCAAGTATATCGTCACAGGGTATGTTTCTGAGATTGAGTAAATTCAAAAAAATAATGCTTTGACTTCTCAAGTAATTGCTTTGCACTCTGTATCGCACATTCAGCAAATCCATTGATTGCAGATACTCTGGACTACTAATAACATGTACGAAGTCCCACTCTTGCAAATTTCTGAAACAATTAACTGGTAAATTGGGTATCATTGTCAGAGATTAATTTCTGTCGACTATCATGGACTGAGAAATGGTGTTTTAACTTAGTAATGACTGCAGTAGAAGTTAGATTAGGTAGTAGATCGATCTCAAACCAATTTAAATAAGAGTCTACCACTACTAAGTACTGCTGACTGTTCCATTCGAATATGTTAGTAGCTACTATTGACCAAGATATTTCAGGGATTTGACTTAGCTGAAGTGGCTCTTTTTGCAAATGTGTTTAGTACTATTACATACTGAACAGGAAGAAAGTACTCTATCAATGTCTTTCGCTAGAGAAGTCTAAAAAACAAATCCTCTCACCCTTCTCTTAGTAGATTCGGAATCTGGGTGACCACGATGCAAAATCTGGATATACTCTTGTTGTAAGGCAGCAGGAACAACAATTTTAGGACCTTTGAAAATAATGCCTTTCCATCAACAACATATTTCTGTAAGGAAAGTAAGGTTGCACATTGGGTAGTACACCAGATTGCTTTGACAGCCATCCAGCACTGATGTAGTGATTGAGCTTTTGCAAAACTGGATCATTGGATGATTTCGTAGCTCATCAAGTCTTGTGGTAGAAAAATTTCGCACTCCCATGACATCAAAGTCAAAATTCTCTGTGTCAAGCTGTTCCGTTGTAGTTCTGGGTGATCTGGATAAGGTATCAGCCAGATAAAGAAGTTTGCCTTTCATATAAGCCATTTTAAAGTTGTACATTTGCAATTTAAGCATCATTCTTTGTAATCTCACTGGAGCTGAATGCATAGGCTTCTTTAAAATGGTAACCAAAGGTTGATGATCAGTTTCAGTCTGGATATCTCGACCATAGATATAATCATGAAACCTGGAACATGCAAACACTATTGCCAAAAGTTCTTTCTCAATTGGAGCATATTGCATCTCAGTCTGTGTAAGTGCTCTAGATGTATAGGCTACTGGCCTGCCTTCTTGGTGAATAACTGCACCTAAACCAAAATTTGAAGCATCGCAGGAAAGAGTTACTGGTTGGTTGACAACATAGTACCTTAATGTTGGTGGAGTAGAAATTTTCTGCCTAAGAACTTCAAATGCTTTCTGGTGCTGTTCTAGCTATGACCAAGTAACATTTTTATGTGTAAGATCTCTCAAAGGCACTATCAACTCACTGAAGCCTGGCATAAACTTGCCTAAGTAATTGACCATAGCAAGAAAATGTTGTAGAGCTTGCACATTATCTGGTGCTGGCATTTCAAGAATGGCTGCTTGCTTGAACAGGTCTGGTCTCAAGCCAATACTTGTAAACAAATTACCTACATATGTAACTTCTCATAGTCTGAATTTGCACTTTATAGGATTGAGCTTTAAGTTCACTTCATGTTCTCTGTCTAGAACTCCCTTAGGATTTCTGTCATGCTCTGCCTCACCATTACCACCGACCAATATATCATCTACTATTATGGCACAAGGATAACCCGAAAAAATTTGCTGAAAGAATTTACTTGAGGAATTTATTCCAAATGTCGCCCTAAGGAATCTATATTTTTCAAATGGGTACTGAATGCAGTCAGTATTGAAGATTTGCGATCAAGCATCACTTACCAAAATGAACTCTGTATCAAAGACAGAAAAAACAGTGGCATTCGGTATTAGGGCTGCAACCTCTTCGACTGTGCACATGGGATGATGCAGTCTCTTCAATGCTTTGTTCAAATCTCTTGGGTCAATACATATTCTGATTTCATCTCAGCCTTTTTTATGAGCTGCTACCATGGACGACACCCATTTAGTAGTTTCTGTAACTGGACAAATTGCACCATTTTGTCCAACTGAGCTTTGACTTTATGCTGCATAGCTACCAGAACTCTTCTTGCTGGTCTGACCACTGGACTGATTTCTGGGTCTAAATTCATGGAATACACAACTGGACATTTGCCCAATTTGTCATCGAAAACATCATCATACTCAGGAAAAATAGTGTTAGTGAAGCTGAAACTAGGACACATGCTTATCCGATGAACTTTCTTGGTAAAAAAAAAGCAGATTCATTTTCAAACTGCCTCTAAGACATAGGACAATATGTTACAACAGTTCTTGGCCACATAACATGAAAGCCCTACTGAGCCTTCAGTTTGAATTTCTTCACCTCCAGAAGCAACAGGTTTCACACAACTAGCCACATTTAGTTGTTCACAAGTCCTGACCTTTGCAAAAGTATCTGCAGACATGACATTACACTTTCAACCAGTGTCTACTTTGAGCTTGGTGGACTTATCATTGATCTGAACAGTACAAAACACTTCATTTCTTGCCAATAAACCTACTGCATCAATTTTTTACCAATCACTGACACACCATCTGCATAGAAAGCAGACTGTTGCAGGTTTATTTGATCAACTTGCTTTTTTGAGTTACCCTTCTTTGTAACTGTTTGAGTTCTACTTGATTTACAAAATCTTTGAAAATGGCTCCATTTCTTACATTTATGGCATTGTTGACCAAATGCTATGCACTTTTCTCTTCTGGACTCATGGTTGGCACCAAAATTGCGACAGCTAGCAATAAAGCTTGATTTGGGTTTTGCTGATTAACCCCTATACTGTACTGATCAGCATCTGTTCTGTACTAGATAACCTTGGTTCTGCACTGAGCATGCTCCTTTAACTGAACTGTTCTTAGAATATGCTAGAAGACTACGGGTTTTACCTAGAAGTCCAGCAAGGGTTGCTGCTGCCACGTGCTTAGGCCTATTTTTGCCTGTCACATGCTGCATGTTGTCTACATTACCTCTGGAGCCTGTTGAAACCATGCTCTTATCTCTAATATTTGTGTGCCTTTCTGTAACTTAATGAATCTCACAAATCTCAATGGCTTTGCTCAACATCAAATCACTGTCATGAACCAAAATCTTTCTCATAGCAGCATTATTAATACCACACACGAGTCTGTCCTTTATTAACTCAGCTTTTAAATCACCAAACTTTCACGGTTTAGCTTTGTTCTTAGGTCAGTGATGTAAGCTGCAAAAGTTTCCCCTTGCTTCTGATCCCTCTTGTAAAACAAATGCCTCTCTAATGTAACATTAGTCTGGGGTTTGCACAAACACTCTGGGGTCTTCCCTTAATTCAGCCTGGACAACAATACTAAGAGTTTCTCCTTCACCTTCATAGACTGCTGGCACATATACAAATGAATGCTCTCTTTCAATGGCCTCTGACCCTACTAGGTTTAGCAAAATGAGTGACCTGGTGCATGCATCTTTATCAGAACAAGCTGCTTGTATAAATATATCATACTATTGCTCAAATATTCTCCAATTCTCTGCAATATTCTGATCAAATACAAGTGGTTGTGGCTTGCGAAACCCTTCTGCCATATTAACATAGCTTAATAAGGACTTTTGCAAATATCCACAAACACACACACACACACACACACACACACACACACACACACACACACACACACACACACACACACACACACACACACACACACACACACACAAACACACACACACTTGTACATACACATATACATGTGCTTGAAATTTATGCCAGTACTTGCAATAGCACAATCAGCCTCTGTATAACTGAACTTTATGAAATGTTGCCTGGGCACTGTAATACTCTGAAATTGCTTTACTGTAATAGTCATTTGTCTTGAAATTATTTTACTGTACAAGCCATTTATCTTGAAATTATTTGACTGTAAAAGTAATTTATCATCATTTTAAGAAACCTTTCGAATAACTGCACAGTGCAAATAAACTAGCAATAGAAGCTGAGGGCAAGAAACATTTTGAAGCAACTGTACTTTACGAATAAAATATTTCAAAGTAATTTGCAAATAAACAGTTTCTAAGTAATTATACTTTGCGAATGAACTGGGCAGAAGAAGCTCAGAGTGAGAAACACTTTGAAATAACTGCACTTTGCGAATAAAAGTACACAGCGCACTGTAATTTCCCAAAATGGCTGCACTTTGCCAAATAATCTGTACAGTGCAAGAATCACTCTGTAATGGCAGCACTCCGCGAATAGACACACCCATGCACAAGAAACGTTTCAAAATGCTTGTATTTGACTGCACTTCACAAAAAAAAATTGCATTTTGCACGCAATAAACTCCTTGGATTAAATGCACAGCAATAAATACACACTGTAAGCACTTTTAAACACTTTGAGATACTTCAAATAACTCTAGTTATACTATTCAAGGCTTCAGTCAATGCGAAGTAGTAATTTATGCCAAAACACAGTAATCTGACAAAACACATGCAGTCGCCTTGCTTTATTTATGTTCTATTTGCCCTATTCTGCCTCTTCTGTTATATTTATTTTGCTCATTTAATCTCTTTTCATGCCCATTATACTTTCTTGTGCTTATTTTAACAATAGGCATGCTCATTTTACTTTAAACATGCTTGTTTTACAATTCTGAGGTATTTCTGAACCCCTTATGTACTTTTCTGATACTCATTTTATCAAATAACCTCATTTCAAACATTTTGTTTGCTTAATGAGCCTTTTTATGCTTCTCTTTTGCTTAATAAACATTTCTGTGCTATTCGTTTGCTTAGTAATATGTTTTGTGCCCTTGTAATGCACTGTTTTATCTTTTAATAAATAAATCTGTTGTGCGTATTTCTTTACCTTTAGCTTGCTTCTGGCCCTTTTTTGCTCAGTTCACTTAGTTTGCCTTCATTGTTACCTCTGTACCTTGTGGCTATGAAGTGTAGTCTTTACCATCCTGGTTCTGACACCATGTCGCTTGACAGGTCAGGAAGAAACAGGTGAATGTGGTGGGTTCTTGTTCAAGCTTTATTGTATACAAACATCATAAATGAAGCTAAGTAACTTTAACTTATAAACAAACTAGTTATCATGCACATAGATGTTAACACTCTGGCTGCACCTTCAAAATGGCACTGAAGATAACGTGCTTGGTATTTATATGCACACACAGACTTTAGAAATGCTACTTAAAGGTGTAACACACCTGTTATTCTACATGTGCCACGATGGAAACTTTGTTTAAAGCTGTTGAAAGTACTCTGGAAGTGCAAGACTTCAGTGCCTTTCACATATTTATACCAACAATAGCATGGACTGGAGCCAAAGGTGGAGGTGTTTTGTTTTTGTTAGCAAAAAACATACCTCTAGGTTGGTTAAACAGGATGATACCATAGAGCTCATCCTCATGAAAGTCAACATAGGTAAGGTCCCTCACCATATCATGGCTAGCTACAAGTCACCATTTATGCCCTTAGGGTCTCAAAATTCTTTCCTAAACCTTCTAGAGGTGCTCACTATCCAACTAAATTCACTATTCATGGATGACTTTAACTACCCCTCTATAGACTGGGAAATGTACACTGCCTCAAACTTACAGGTACATGTTATTACCAAGGGCTTTGCATCCAGGAAGAAAGAGGTCATCATCTCTCTACTACTAAATTCACTATTCATGGATGACTTTAACTACCCCTCTATAGACTGGGAAATGTACACTGCCTCAAACGTACAGGTACAATGCTTCCTGGACTTTATTAACACAAACACCATGGAATAGATAGTGCATGCTCCAACCAGAGGATCAAACATACTGGATCTGCAACTCATCAACATGGGAGAGCATTGCACCCTGTTATGTCCTCACTAATGAGGTTGGATCACAAAGCTGTCTCGTTTGAAGTAAAAAATCAGTTGCCTGCTCAACCTGGTGGACTTTAAGTCAGTCACCAGAGTTGTGGATGAGGGCAAGGCAGTTCATACAGCCTACCTCGATCTGGCCAAGGCCTTTGATACCATTCCCTATTCAGGAATTGCTGATAGACTCATCAAACTAGGCATCAACTCCTATATCACTAGGAGGGTTGCAAACTGGCTCACAGATAGAACCCACAGTGTGAAAGTAGCAGACTCCAAGTCAGACTGCCGACTAGTCACGAGTGGAGTCCCACAGGGATTGGTCTTGGGTCCTCTCCTGTTTGGCATCTACTTCTCGGAAGTCTAGGCCAACATGGAGGAACTCTGGCTGACCAGGTTTGCCAACGATTGCAAGCTTGGAGCCATTATTAACTCCCCAAGTGATGTAGACATCCTACAGAAAGGCCTCACTGAGACCAACAACTGGTGTGGAAACCATGGCCTTAAGCTTAATGCCAAAAAATGTATCGTCATTCCCTTTGGGAAAAACACAGTTCTCACAAATTACCACATTGATGGTAGCCTACTGAACACTGAAGGCGTTATAAGAGATCTGGGGACACAGGTTGACAGCAACCTCTCCTTCAACCACCACATTGCCACTGTGATTCTATGTGGCACATCTTATTACCAAGGGCTTTGCATCCAGGAAGAAAGAGGTCATCATCTCTCTCTATTCTTCCCTCATTACATCAGTCATCGAGTATAATACCCCCATTGGCATGTACCTCACTAAACACCTGCAACAGCTGGAAAAGCCACAAAAGTACCTCACGAAGAGGATCCTAGGCCTTAAACATATGCTCTACATGGATAAAAACACCAGCTTTTCTCTGTCTCATATCATCTATTAAGAGGCAATCTCTGCTTGACTTACAAAGCCATGTCTGACCTAGCCCTGTTAGAAATGTTACACCTAAAGAAATCCCAATCCCTCTGCAACACACGATCCAAGGACCTCAGCCTCATTACCACAATCAACAGAACATGCCGAAGGGACAGGTTCATTACACAGAGACTGCCCATGATCTGGAATAGACTTCCCATACATCTCAAGCAGAGCACCTCACTGGCCCTTTTCAAGAGAAATGTTGATGAGTGGATGGGAAATGGAAAGTTCACCCCGGGGATCACTCAAGTGGCTCTACTTGATAGGGGCACTGGGAACTAATGGCAGCATGATGCTAGAGCACTTCTATGGGCTAGGCTTGTAAAGGCTTCAGGGCTGTTGGCCTAGTACACACCTATGAAACTATGAACACCACCCCTCTACAAATCCTTAGCTACCTGCCTATTAATATGCTAGCCAGCATGATACTTGGGACCCAAATGGTTTGGGGTGAGTGGCTAGGCTTGTAAGGGCCCTGGTAGTCATTATCCTAGTAGCAACATGTGCACCTATGAACTGAGCAAATAATTATGGTCTCTTCTAACCTGCAATCTGTTCACACTCTCTATGTCTATTCTTTATCTGTGGCATAAGTTTCTGGGCTGAATGAATATTTTGTATATCCACCCAGGTACTCTAGGAAAATATGATACTTGGAAAACTGCGTTTGTTTTGTTATGTGCACTTATCCTGCTGTTTGCAATCAGCAATATGTATCTGGAGATTTAACTGACTTAAAGCAGTTATTACCTGCATTGAAAACAAACATCCTTCCCCTTTAACCTTTTTATGGTTGCGCTCCACATTAGTTTTTTAAATTTTCCTTCTCAGCTTTTTATGCACTTTTTCATCTCTAAGACCTTTTTTCTTGTACAAATGTGCAGTTCTTTTTATGTGAGAATGTATCTGTGTGTATGTGAGTTTGTATGTGAGTGTGTTTATCCTGCAACAAATCTATACAGAATTAACAAGTTGCGAAAGATTTGATAAACGATAGCCTTCTCCATAATCTGCCACTTTGAAATCAGGTTCTTTCTTCCTAAAACCATTAAAAGAGCGAGTGTTTTTTCAGTACTGAGGTCTTGTACCATGCATTTGCTGTCTATTGTCTGTTATGGTCCACAGTGGCACCCTCATCAGTACTTTACTTCCAGCCCTAAGTGCTGCCTCTAAGGCTTGTTAAAGGTGTTGTGTCCCTGATAAATACAAAAGGTGATTTTGACTTGGGGTGTCCCTCACCCACCCACCAACATGCTAATCTTTTTCTATTCCATTGGAAGACAAGAGCAAGCCATCGCAGCAATTCCAATAAGCCTTCATATGTGCAGGGAACCACTATCCTTGGTCTTAAAGAAGTAACATTAATCACATTCTGCTTTTTACTTTTAACTGACAGAGTAACTAGGGCACAAATCTTCAAGAACTTCAGGTTCTGAAGAAGTCCTAGAGCAGGACAAAAGCGCTCGACTGTGTTGGGTACACAACTGTTGGATTTGCACCTGTCATTTATATTTTTTTATTCTATTTGACTGTTTGGAGCATTAAACCTGTGTTTTACCAATATCCTTGGAGTATTTTATGCCTGTGGACTTTCTTGAGGCAACAACACAGAGTGATTTTGTTGTTCTTAAAACATCATGAGATGGACTTGGATCAATGCTTTAATACTTCATGTAGCCTTGAATGATGCTAAATCTGTTAAGAACAATAGTAAATAAATACACAGCGAGATTTGGTTTGAGGTCAATATTCTGGCAGTTACGAGTCATTTTGTTACTTGCTGAAAAAAAACTCCCTAGTATGTCTCTCATTTGACCCAGGTGCACTGTGATATCATCCACATAAAGGTGTAGCTATGGGTCCAGTTTTATCCCTTTCTTTTTCCCTGTCTAGGCACATGACTCTTTGCAAGGTATGTGGTACAGTGTGAATAACAGAGCCTTTCATGTACTCATAAGATCTATTACATATTCTAGTCACTAATCTTATGAATTTTTTTTCAGGATAAACAAGTTTAACCAGTAGGGGAAAGAAAAAAAAAAAAACACTTAAAAAGTAACATATCAGATAGCATCACTAACATAGGGAGTTTTGATCCGTTCTGCAGTTGTAGTCTTATTATTATGCATTCGAGACATGAATGGCGTGAAATTCATCTCGAGAGAGAAGCTCAAGAGGTGAATCGTGGCATCCATGTCGAGAACGCATAATAAGTGTTATGATTGGTGGGACCTGATTATAACTCTCTGTAGTTCATGGAGTTTTTATCTAGTCCATGTACTAACAGTTACAAAAGGAAAAAAAAACGCAAAGTATTTTACCGGCATTGAAAGTCAGAAAAGCACTTAGTGAGTACATTTGTACAGACAGTATGCAAATATAATTGGAGGAAAGACAGGGACAGTTTTTAAATACTGCTCTAATTAAGAAACTTACAGAATGATGTATGTAAAGATATGTGGAGAGAATATGAGGCAAGATATTGAGGTCCCTTGGGGGCGAGATCTGACTGTAACTGTGCTTAGGGGGTGTGCAACAATTGTTACACACTTTTTCAAGCACTGTGACAGTCAAGTCTCACACTAAAGGCTATACAACAACCTCCTTAGTCTTGTTAAATGTTTTACTAATTATCACTAAAGCTTCCTTAACAAACTGTACAGCGACTAGGTACAGGAGGACACTTTCTATGCCTACTACAATCTACTGAATCCTATCTCAGTCACTGTTCACTTTTGTATACAATGGATGCTTTACACTTGTAGCATTATGTCTTCCATTGGTAGAGAAATGTACTCTAAGTCATTGTATAAGATGTAACTACATTTTGCCTACTATCATACAGTTGCTAATTTTTTATCATAAAATTGTATGTGTTGAATTTATATGTGAATGCTGTTTTACTATATTTGTAACTACTTTTTAATTCACTGTATATTATGTACTTTTTTTGGAGCTTTTCTTCTCTGGTCTCTGCTGAAAACAGGTATGTGGCCAGCCAGACTAACCTGGTCAACAAATGTCAAATAATTAAATAAATAAACTAAAGAAGCTCCATGTATTAAAGCTAGCCCTGCAAGATGTTGCTTTTCAACAAGAGTAGCTTTGGGGGTGGTGAAGATGTGCAAGTCCCTTATGATTAAAAAATGATACCAGCAGGAGTTAACTGTGGTACTAGTCAGGATGCAACATGTATTTTTTTTTATAATGAATGAGGTCAGAGTGTTGACAAACAAGGACTTTTCTGCTTGTTGAAATCACAGGTGGTCTATCCATGAATAACAGCTGCTAGTTTTCTATATGCAGCTTCTGAATTGTACCTCATTTTACCTCGGAAAGACAGAATTATGTCCACTGTTCGTTAGGCTGCACTCTGGGTATACTGATGTGTTACAAATTCTGCTAGATTTGTTGTAACAGCTTCAAGGATAATTTGGTATAATATAGCCTGTATCCATTGTTGTAATTGAAATCTGTGCCTGAAATGGATACAGATCTGTAGGAGGAATAATTTGTGGATATGTTTTTTTTATTTTGATAAGACTGTAATAGCAAATACAATATAATATTTTAAACTTGAATTCACCTAAGGTACAGCTAACATGACCAGTGTATCTCCTTACTTAAATGAACCCACTCTGAGATGTTTATTTTATTTAACTTATTTTATATTCATCAGCTAGCTACGTTAACTAGTCTGCGGACCCTTTCAACCTGTGCCATGTAGGATTCAGTTAGACAACCAATGATATCAGTACATCTAGTACAATATAATATACCTGGCTACAACATAATGCACCTGGGTAGCAGATAATATGCCTCGGTACCACACAATATTCGCAAATATATTAATTCATCAAACACCTGTGTACAATGTAAGTGTATGAGGAAAACATTATGCATGTTACTTCTGAATGTGAAAATTGGGCATGCTCTAACATATTAATAAATACAGGGGTGCAAATAATACAATACAGACAGGTAAGTATCAATGAATTCCATTTGAGACAAATGTGACTAGTCACAGTAAGGTTGGTAGCACTAAAGGCCAAGTTATTCCTTTGAGTTTGATTGATCTAGGTCTGTAAAGCAGTTGCATTTATTATCAAGAGTTATTTTTTCATTGTGGCTTAATTGCTTTCCTGAAGAATTTCAATTTAACAGTTTGTCTGATGTTTTCTGGTATATTGTTACAAGCTGCTGGTGATTCTCTGAGTAAAAGAAATAGGAGATAAACCTGTATTTGTTAAAAATGGGGTAAGATTTTCAAAACCTTTTTCAGTCAAAGTTGAGTGCATTTAATGTTAAATCTGACAAAACTGGAATGTTTATATGTTTTGAATGTAGTTACTGTCAATATTTATATACAGGGGTTAAGGATTTAAAACTGAAGAATATACAAGTTAAAATTAGAGGTTGTTTTTTTCATACAAATCCAAATTTGTTCCAACTCAGCCTTACCACAGGTTATGTACCCATGGTCAGAGTTGCGGGTGCCATGTCCGACTCTAAACCGGTTACAAGTGGCGTCCCACAGGGCTCAGTCCTGGGACCACTCTTGTTTGGTATATGCTTCTCTGAGGTACAGGCAAGCATGGGAGGACTGTGGCTGACCAAGTTCGCAGATTATTGCAAGCTGGAAGCCATAACTGACTCTCTGGCTGACACAAGCATCCTCCAGAAGGGTCTTATAGAGACGGATACCCGATGTCAAAACCATGGCCTCAAGCTAAATTCCAAAAAGTGCATAGTCATCCCTTTTGGGAAAAACAAAGTGCCCACAAACTACCACATAGGAGGTAATCCACTAAGTACGGAAGAAGTAATTAGGGATCTGGGGACCCAAGTAGATAGTAACCTCTCCTTTGACAATCACATTGCCAAAGTGGTTAGAAAAACCTTCTATATAGAACACCTAATCATAAAAGGGTTCACATCTAGATCAAGAGAGGTCATTGTGCCCCTCTACTCATCGCTCATCAGGCCCTTAATTGAGTACAATGCCCCATTTGGGATGTATCTTACCCGACACCTGCAACAGCTGGAGAGACCTCAAAAGTACCTCACCAAGAGGATCATGGACCTCAAACAGATGCCCTATGCTGCTCGACTAAAGAAACTCCAACTCTACTCAGTTGCTTACTGCCTACTCAGAGGCGATCTCTGCCTGACGTACAAGGCCATGTCTAACCCGGAATTAATGGACATGCTCCACCTAAAGAAAGCCAAATCCATTAGAGCTACACGCTCCATGGATTTAAACCTCAGCACAACAATAAATAGGACATGCTGGAGGGATAGATTCATATCCCAGAGGCTTCCCTCGCTCTGGAATAGAATCCCGGTTCATGTTAGGCAGAGCCCCTCGCTGACCCTCTTCAAGAGAAATCTTGATGAGTGGATGGGAAATCGTAAATTTACTTCTGGGATCACTTCTATGGCCCTGCTGGACAGAGGTTTGGGAATCTAGTCTAAAAGGGTGGTGAAAGCCAACACATTCTGGCTAGGCTGTAATTGCTCTAGGGCAGATAGCCTAGTACCTACCTATGAACCTGTGAACCTATGAACTGGATTGAAGAGAATATTTGTGGCAGATGAAATTAAATGCATGCTACCCTCTAGGTTTGAATGAAAAAGAAAATTTTAAAGTTTATCTTAAAAGGAAAGGGTTAAGGCATTAATTGTTTAATTGTTTCACATGACGCAAAAGTGACTTAAAGTGCTGCGTTTGTTTTATTCAGTCTGAAGAAGACTTGTGGAGCAAGACAAAAGTGCTTACTGAATTTAAGAAAAAGTTCACATTAAAGTTTTGCATGTGTTTTAATTCTTGGGCATTTATTATTTGAATGCCTAGCCTATTACTTTTGACTCTGCATATCTTGTAATGGTACTAAGGAAAACAACATGACGGAAAGTCAGACAGCTGGATAACATCACTTCCGATGCCCAAAAATTCAAGTTTAAAATTTAATTGAGCACTTTCGTCCAGGTATTTTGGACTTCATCAGAATAACACAAAACACGAAAGCCAGCCATTAAATACTAGCTGCTTCTAAAAGATTGGTTGCCAAATTATGCAAATCAGAAAAAGTCATAATAGCAAATTACATCATATAAAGGAAGTTTCAACAATTAGTATTTTATGAACAGCCATTTGAAGAATGTGCTGTTTGACGATTAACCATAGACCTGCACACACACACACATACACGCACACACACACACACACACACACACACACACACACACACACACACACACACACACACACACACACACACACACACACACACACACACACACTCACACACGTATGCATCCCCATACCTCTTTCTTGTTCTTTAGTGTACAGAACGTTTCTGATGTAGCCTCTTACTATTTCCCTGTCCCTCGTAAAATCAGGGATCATACCGCTCAACGTCTGAGCATTAGCATTACAAATCATATCAGTAACATTTAAAACTCATAGCAAAGGGACAGAAAGAGGAGAACTTTATTTTTCACACTAGAAGCTCTTTATATACTAGACCCTATATAGTTATTGGTAGTGAATTTTTATATAGATTTAGTTTAAGTATTTAATAAAATACGTACCCATAAGCAGGTCTGACTTTCTAAGGAACATTGTAAATCTAGGAGGATCAAGGCTAAATCTGAGGGCCTAAATCATAGCAGCTGAGAAGTGTGTCAGGGTTGATTACAATCAGTCAGTAATGCAAGATACTAGAGTTTCATTCTTTTTCTTGTTAAGAAAATGCTTTGGTGGTTCTAGATCTTTGGCACTATTAACATTTTTTTAGAAGACTCCAAGTAACATTTTAAAAATCTCCCTGGTGCCATCTGGTGTTCCTCCTAGCTTTGTCTGGAAGTCTGCATGCCATGTCAGTCCTTCGACATGGACACCCCTATCCCTTTCAACTGTCCCTGATATTACAGAATGCTAACAGATTTGCCTTTTATACCTGCCCTGTCCCTCATAACTCAAGGATTGTTATAGTCAGTAAATAATGCCATATGGTACAGTTTCGTTAAGTTTTGGTTGCCTGTAAATACATGAGGATTCAAAAGCTCATTCTGATGACGTCCTCAGTTGTTGTGGAGGACTAAAACTTTGTTTTATTCAGGAACTGCCTTTTGTACCAAAGGTACAGGATTTGAAATCTGTTCTCCTTTTTCTTTGCTTTGTTTTGATGACTTAGGGTAATTTTAAGTGGTTCCCTGATGTTTAATGGTAGCATAGAGGGTTAAAGCTTTGCTTTGTTAATGAGATGGCCTGTGTTGATGCTGCAGGTTTTGATTCCTTTTCCCTGTTTAAAAAAAAACTTTTTAAAAAGCGATTTTAAGGGAATATTTAATGACTATGCCATCCATACATTTTTCGTGCTGCAAAATTATTGTTCTAGTAACTTTTTAAATGAATAAAGGGCAATAATTTAGGAGTATCCCTTCCATCCCATATATTTTTTGTGCTGCAACACTGTTGTTCCATTAACATTTTAACTGATTTTTGTGTAATATATACATGTATCTCTATCTATCTGTCTATACAGAGAAACAGATATGGAGATAGTGGTGGTGCTCTACCCCTGACTCTCCTGTTTTTCAAGTATTAAAAAAAACAGACTACTCCCAGCCTACTCACTCTCTTTATCGCATGTCTCATGGATGACCTAACCCCTCCCTTTGCATGACACTGGATAGGGTGGGAGGGTGGAGAGCACACTTAAGTCCTCAGTATCACTTTGGACAAGTCTAGATCCTGTAATCAGACTTTTCTGTCAAATACAGCAAATAAAAAATAAAGAAAAACATATTTCATCTTATTCTTTATTTTTCTGAAATGAAGAAAATAATCTGGCATTTTATTTATGACTGTGAGCTTGGCCTTCTGGTTTAGTCCCCTCCTTCATGCTGATTGTGTGTGTTACAGCTGACTCTTCAGAGTTCTAACTTACAACAGGTCACCTATAGTTTGTAGGTTACTCTGAATTTTTAGATTTATGTAATAGGTATTATGCACAGAGCGAGTAGTTTACCATGGACTCTTGTCACAAGTTTGAATGATCTACTATAGCAATAACCCACGCCTGGGTGTGGGTAATGCTGGATTTACCCACGGTTGGTGTGGTTTGGTCATGAGGGCGAAGCCCGAGTGGCCAAACAAAGCCAACCATGGGTAAATCCAGCATTACCCACACCTAGGCCTGGGTTATTGCTATTATACACTGACATTATTTAAGAAAAAAAAATACTTTTCTTAAATAATGGCATTGTATAATGCCTCCTTGCTGCCCTTCCGCAGCTGTCTGGTATTCTGCGGCAGTTCTGATGTACTGCATGTGTATGCCCAGTACATCAGAGCTGTGGGCAAAAGCAATGGAGAAAGCAAGATCTCCATTGTTTTTTACAAACTTCTCACTGTGTTAAATGGGTTTAACATAGCGAGACAGCTTTAAAAAAGCAATGGAGAATCTCTGTTGCTTTTTTTAAGCTGTCTCGCTATGTTAAACTCGTTTAACATACCGAGACAGTGTGAAGCAACGGAAATCTTGCGTTCTCCGTTGCTGAAAAAAAAGAGTTATAGTAATGGAAAAAGTCAGAGTGACCGGACCTTTTTCCATTACTATAACTCAGATTTACAACGTGCACGCTGCCAATCAGCGTGCACATTTTTGAATATTAATGGGGGGTCGTTGTATAATTACCTTATTTTGATGTTAATAATAATTGCAGAGGTCACTTTCTTTACAAGTCTCTGTACTTTTCTTTTTGTTGATCTTCAGTCTCATGCTCATCTGAACATGAAAATGTGTGTTCACAAAAAGGCTAAATGAATCTGCCCTTCATTTGTTACATTTCTCTCCAAACACTTCCAGTTTTGAAAATTTCCGAATCTGAATTTTAGTAATTGCTGTGCATCTCATCTTCTTAAACATGATATTATTATACTGCAATTATATCTGGGGTGCATGTTTTATTGACTTTCAAAGGTGCAGCCTTTTGAGGGAATATAGTGTGAAGTCAAAGCTCTCCTTCAGGATATAGTTCCTTGTTGAGTAATCCGAACTTGCACTTCAAATTTTATAAACTTGTCATTTCTTTACACTTTAAACAACTTTTTGAGCTTTTCTTCCTGGGCCTCTACTGAAAATGGGATTCTGCCCAATGGTACTTTCCCTGTAATCAAATGTATGTTAATAAATAAATAATTGTGAGGTTAAGGAATGGCAGATGTTTACTTGTAAAAATTTACATTGCATTAATTTCTACCTGTGCTTCTTCCTATTTTTACTCTGCCTATTTCTGTTTTACCTCCTTTTGTGCTACATATACTTTTTGTAGTAGGGCACTATACTCATCTGTTATTTGAGGACCCCAGGGGGTGACACAGTTCTGTAACAAATAGCATTGTTGCCTCACAGCAAGAGGTTCTCTGGGTTGATTCTTGGCTGGGGTGCCTTCTGTGTGAATTCTTCATGTCCTCCCTGTGTTCATGTGGGCTTTCTCTGGATGCTCTGGTTTCCTCCCACATTCCAAAGACGTGCAGTAGGTGTATGGGACACTCTAACGTGACCACAGGTGTGAATATTGGTGTTTGTATGTAGCATGGAAGAACGACCACGGCAGGGTTGGACACCCAGCAGTATGAACCTTGACTCAGATAGATCAGATTGTCACTGTTGAAGTGACACCCGATCCCGAGCGCAAAAATGGGTTGTGAACAAACAGATCGATCTGAGGCTCCCAAATCTTAATGTTCATTTCAAAGTTTTTTTTTTTTGTGTTAAGGCAACACAGACATTTCATTAAAAATAACTACCTGTTCCAATTTCTTTGTATTTTACGTTTTCGCGTCTTTTTATTTTGAATATTATTGCTGCTGTCTTTTCTGCTGTCCTTTTCCTTTGTCTTAGAAGCAACTTACTCCTCTTCACCGCTGTCTAAAATCCTGTTTTTAATTCTGTTAGTATTTTTCTATGCATCACTTATACATTAATACATTATCACTGAAAGGTCACTATATTTTCAGCTGCCTGAAGGGAGATTTTTTTATCGGAACATAAGATTTTGCAGTACAAATCATACCCACAGCCAGTGAAAAGGACTTGAACCTCAACCTTTTGCAAAAATAAAAGTTTGCACTTGTAGAAATCAAGTTGTTTCTGTTGCTTCATGTAATGTTAAGGAGTTTTACATATAAAAATAATTGTTTTTTGTAGATTTTAGATTTTGAAAATGTTTTTGTCCTGAAATTTCAGGACAGTTAACATTTTAAATGTTTTTCACAGGATGAATCTACCCAAATAGGGAGTGTCCTGTATAAAGTGGGACAGTTGGCAACCTATGTCACTGTTGTTCCATTTCAGTTGTCCCTAATACCTTTCCTTTCTCCTAAAGTAATTGTGCGACCTTATGTTTTCCTTTCCACCATATATCCTTCTGCATACTTGTATAATGTCCAAGGCACTATATATTCTTCTGGTTCTCTGTGTATATACCTCTGCACTCTGTCTGCCATCTTCTTTCAGAGCCTTATAATGAGAACTTCTTTATTGGAAGTCTGTTAGCATATAGTTTTCTCATTGATTTCTCCTTTAAATTTGGTAACATTCCAAATATCATTTCTTCCTCCTATGTATTTATTGTAGCTCTTCCTTTTCCCTTTACTGTTCCTCTTCTTTCTATGCTAGTTTTCTGTTTAGATTGTATGAGTATTGTGCTTACTACTTGTATGCAGTGATGTTTATTTCTGTGCTATAACTGGACTTCCTATCTTCAGTTTCTCCATAGCAAAATATCCTTTATTATTGTGAAAATGATATGGGGATTCTGGCGTGAATAGCTTCTTTCCACTACCCCATCATGTAGCTAGGAGAACGTGTATTTGTACCTAGTAACCACATGCCCACCATTATCACCCTGATTCCCAGCAACGTAAGACTTCTGAGGCAACATAGAGTCTCAGCTTTCCTATTAGTACTAAAGCCTTGCCTCCTCACAGGTTTATGTAAGGCACCAAGGAATGCTGGTGGGTGATCCTTGGTGTTTGATGTCACAGAATAAGAGGGGTGTGGCATGCATGCCGATGCAGTAGAAAGTATGGATATTCTTGCTATCTACCTGTGTGCCCATTGTTGGCCTACAGAGACTCAGTGTCCTCTTAAGAAGGTATCTGGTGATGAAGCAACTGCTTGCATTGAGGTTGGATGTAGACAATGATACAAATGGCTAGGAATATAGAAAATGAATCTTAGGAGAAAGCTTCACCATGTAGCATTAGGACTGTACTTTGCCTGCCTTATTATCATTGTTGCCAGTTGTGTTCAGACATCTGATGGAGAAGGTTGAGGGTAGAAAACCTGCATGTCCTGCACTGTAACAATCACTATTTAGTGTGATAGATGTTCCTGGACACAACATATTCTCAGAAGGAGCTGCTAGAATTGCTAGAAGCAGTGCACTGCTGGGAAATTTAACAGGAGAAGCAAGGCCTGTGATGTGCTTTAGAGATTTTGGACAATTCATAACCACCTAGGAATGTATATGAATGTTGGAACAAAGTTCTGCAGTCAGAAAAGGTACTGTTGATAGCTCCAACAGTTGTGCTGTATTTTCTTTTTACAGAAGACTTACAATGGTGCCTTTGAAACAGAACAAACTTTATAGTCTGTTACTCAACTGAGACTTGTAGGACACAAGCACCACATTTGCATGTTGATGCATTTCACATTGTTATGTTCACATTATATCATGCAAGAGTCAGTGGATCATCAGGTAACACACCAATGGCCCCTCTGAACTCACCTGGGTTTCAGCTATGCCTTAACCACACTTTACCTGCTTGGTCCAAAGTAAACCAAGGTCAGTAATTTCATTTACTTGTTTTTGAAAGTTTTTATAAGCTCAGGGCTATTGTAATGGCACTGCAAGCTGTGAGGCCAGTCCTGAATCTTTTTACTTTTCACTTTTACATAACCCTCTCTGGCTGTAAGAGGAAAATTAACCTCGGAGTGCTTAGTGGAACAGGAAGCTCCAAAAGCCAAACTCTTATTTGTTTTTACATGTATTTGTATACAGTGCTTTGTACTCTCCTTCAGATACAGCTAATGTGAGATTATATTTACTCATCTTCATGTACAAGCAAAAGGAAAACTTCTTAAGTTACTTGCTCAGCTTTTTGAAGTCACCTGACTGGATGCTTCGATGTGCAGGTGCTAAGTAATTACTTTATTCTCATTACTGGTGAAGCTGTTGCCCATTTCACTCACCTCCTATCCCAGTTCCTCAGTCACCATCCCCCAAATCCTCCAGTGTATTTCCTCTCCTTCACATTTATAAATTGTCAACTATCCACTGTTCCTTAAAGGAGCATTGTTCCTACAGGAAATAAATCCTTTACCATAACATCACTACAGACTAAGTTTGCACATCTTACAAGAACACACATTCCTGCAGTTCACTTTGTATCCTATCATATTCTACACCCCTCTCTCACTTCCCCTGTTCAGATTCAGATGGGCACAGGATTGCATACATCAGTGCTCATACAATTCCTTTCCATCTACAAATTCCACTCAAGTTTCATTCCCCATCAGCCTGTTTTAACTCATATAACTACTCTACCTTCCAGTGTCCTTCAACTGCAGTAGATCCCCCTCACCAAACATTTTCTATTCCTACTGCTCCATTCTATAAATTTATTATAAACCCTCTATCTCTCGCGGTTTTTGCACACTAATCATTCCAAAAGACCAATTGCCTACAATAAATACCCCAAACTATACTTTTCACCTAACCACTATCATTCTCCTGCCTTTAGGAAGTAATATTGAGCATAATGCCTGCCTACTTGCTCCCACCCCCTCCCCAACCAACATCTGCCCTTTATCATCTGAAGCTTTATTAATGCCCAAAGCATCAAAAACAAAGTAGACCAAATCAGTGCTTTCGTACCTCAAAACAATCCAGGCATGCTAGCTGTCACTGAAACCTGGCTAAAAACAGACATCCCAAATTTCCAACACTTCTTCTCATCTTAAAATGCTTCCACAATGTCTGACCAGGCAAGAAGGCTGGAGGCAGAGCTTTAGTACTCTTCAAAGACCATTTTCATCTCACATCATAGCCCAACCAAACACTGCCTCCACTTCAGACCTCCAAATGTTTAGTGTTAAAATTCTCCTCAGCTAATGGCAAACGTCTACCCCTATCAACTGAATATCTTCCTGCACCTACCTCACTTTCAATATTTAAACATCTCATCTCTACCTTCCTAAAAGCCAACCCAAAGAACAATAACATCATCATTTTAGGAGACTTTAACGTTGACATTACTGGGACTCAGGCTTCTGAAATATCAGAATTCTTGGCTGAACATGGCCTCTTACAACTGCTTAGAAAATTCACTTGTCTAAACTCTGTTTCTCGCAAACACTTTATCCTAGGCCTGCTGATTACCAACATCTCCACAAACATTAATTACACTGCTATTCTACCTCCTTCATTTAACAATCACACACCAGTCACGTTCAACATGACTAATATAGCCATTAAATTTCCACCAGTCACAGAACAGTTTACTCCACAATCCTTGCATAACATCACCAAACTAAAATCTTATCTGTCCAGATTTGAAGAGACATCCCTACTATTAATTAATGAACCCAATACTCAGGGGCAGCTCGTGCTATAGGACTGCAGCCCTCCCACCTGTAAAAAGAAAAGAAAAAAAAAACGGCAAACATAAAATCAAAACAGGAAAAAAAAAAAACTCACGAAAAAAAACCCTCCACGCATTCTCACAGCACAGACTTCTGGGTTGCAGGGCAGAGATGCCTTTCTCCCTTATCCAGACTGCCTAAGGCATCTCTGCCCTGCAGCCTAGAAGTCTGTGCTGTTGTCATCACCCGTACACAGAGAAGACTGGACTGCATCACCCAGAGGCTGGATGGAGCCTTCAGCCTATCACAGGAAACAGAAACCAGCCAAACCGGAAACCAAAAGTAAGCTGTGTGTGGAAAGCAGCCATGAGGGAAGCTGTACGTTGGACAGAGCGGTAAGTGTAATTTTATAGTTTGCTTTTATTATGCTGCCGATCCTGTTTATATTTTCATATGCTGCTGATTTTCGTAGTTTGCCGGTGTTATTTTCTTATGCTGCTTATTTTCGTGTGTGTGTGTAAAATGCCTCAGTCACTATCTGCTGGTGGCTAGAGATATCAGGCTTGAACCTTGTACCTTAAGGTGCAGGTGGCAAGGGCCTGACTTCCCTACCCACCACCATTTGTAAATAAAAACAGATTTTTGCCTCATATTTGTTCTGTTCCTCATAAAATCTGTGATTTCTGAATGTTTGTTTTTCCCTTGCAAAGTCAGTAGTGCAGTGGTGCACTGGTAGCATTGTTGCCTGACTGCTAAAGGTTCTCTGGTTTGATTCTTGGCTAGGGTGCCTTCTGTGTGGAGTCTAAATGTCTGGAGTGTTTCTCCCTGCTCTGCTAAAAGTTGGCTTTTGTTCCAATTCAGACTTTCCTGGTTAACATGTTAAATAAAAATAACAGGCATTTGAATTTTAGACTTCATATTCTTCAGAAAATACATGGTAACACAAAATTCTTTATTCTAGCAATTTTCTAAGTTTATAAGATTGGATATTTGAAATTTGTCTCGATTTTTTTGACTGTTGTTGTGTCTTTCAGCTTTTCCCGGTTAGGGGTCGCCACAGTGGAACTCCGGTCCACTAATGATTGGCAGTAGATTTTTACGTGCCGAGTTGCCAGCCCTGATGCACAACCTTCAACAAAGGTACTCCCATTCACACATGTCTCCACACAGAAGACGCTGTAGCTGAGAATTGAACAGGACAACGTCTTACTGTGAGGCGACAACGCTACCGCAGCACCACCACTGCTCTGTATTTATTTGACTGTATTCCCCCATTATTGGCTTCGTCCAGGTTTTTTGTGCTAAGGTCGAGAGCTATGGTGAGAACTGAATTCACTGAATATGTTTGGGGGCTGTATTCCCCCATTACTGGCTTTGTCCAGGTGTCTTTTGCTAAGAGGTTGAGAGCTATGTTCACAAAACAGCTGCTTTGGCATAGTGGTAAGTTTCTCTGACTGTTTTGCACAGGGTCCTGGGTTTAAGACTTGGCAGTAAAATGTATGGTGGTAACATGGCATCCTATTCTAGCAACTTTCCAACATTATACAAGCAATGTTTAAAATGAGTTCCTGGTTTTTGGGCTTTTGTCCCCCCCCCCCGATAAATGTTGGCTTTTTCCAGATTTCTTGTGCTGCAAAGTTCAGAGATGCAGCTGAGTGTCGAGTAGATTTTACAAAGAGCTGAGAGCTGCAGGGGAACTAAAGTTTAGTGCTGCTTATGCTGAGTCTGCTTGTATTGTTAATAGCACAACAGGTAGTGTACTTTTGATGCAGAAGGCTGTGGGTTCTACTCCCACATTAGGTAGATGCATTGCTGATACTGTACTGTGTTGTAAAGGGGGGTGGATGCTGCAGTCCTTTTTGGCGAAGATACCTAGTAACAATGAACCTGTTGTCATCCATTCCCTATTGCAATATTACTAGCTTATTTTTTAATGCAACATAGACAATTTATTCCTCAAGGGCAACAGGCACTTTACTTGTAGATGAAACAATGAAATATCAAGTTGTTTGCTAGCAGCAACCTCTTCATTAGTTACAGATTTCTTTAATGTGGGAATTATTTAGATGACTTTTACTACTTCAGATATTGTGCATATTTACTGATACTGGTGAACTGTTACTGGTGGACTGTAGAATTATGAGTAGACTTCTATGATGGAAATGTTCTGAATTAGGCAGTTGGGGCATGCATTTTGTTTCATTGTTTATTGGGAAAATTTTCAAAACAATAAATTTAAAACGTTCTCTAACAACTGTACTGTATTGTACAAGGAATACAATTTAATATAATCAGAAAGGTATATCAAAGAGCACATGTATGTTTCGTGTGCAAGGGGCCTATGATTTGAAAACAGCCCAAAGTTAATCTTTATCTGCCACTGGCAAAATGTATTTTCTTTGAATGTTGGTTTCAATGCTGCTTCAATGAATGAGAGATTCAAGGGCAGAGAAGTTTTAATGCTAAGTCTATTTTCATTGTGAGACTGCATTACTTTGTTTAGCAGATATCTAAGTGTTTGTGTTGTAAAATGTAAAATAAAACTTTCAAATGAAATCCAAATCATTGCAGAAGGAAAGCAGTATGCACATTACAGTGTTTATGGTAAATGGGGTGAAATAACCAAGGAATGGGACATTGGAATGGCTGCAGGGGGGTGGCTCCATTCGACCATGATTTTGTGAGGGGGGGGGGGAGGGCAGCAAACCTCAGATAGGCCTGGCTGAACTATACCTCTCAACTGTCCAGATTTTTGCAGAATGAATAGATTTTTGCTTCTTATTTTTGGTTTGTTCCTTATGATATTTGTGGTTTTCTTGCAAATTCTTTAGGAATGAAGTCACTAAATAATGACAGACATTAAGTTTCAGACGTCATGACCTTCAGAAAAATGCATGCTGAAGCAAGACCTGTTATTCTGTCAACTGTCTTAAGTTTATTTAAGAGCAATTTTTAGTACTGTTTGTATGTATTGTTCCCCCCCAATATATTTGGCCTTGTCCAGATTTCCTGCATTAAGAGGTTGAGAGGTACATGCAAATTGCTTTATAGAATTAGGAATATCCAAACCTCTCAACTGTCCCCAATTTTGACTCAAAATGTTGCTTTCCCCCTAATAATCCCTCCGCAAAATAGCAATTTTGGAAGAAAACGTGGAGGGTTTACAATTATAAATAACTGTAATGATCTGAGTTATAGATTACTTTTATTTCAGAAATGCATGTAGATTCTCTAATTTTGTCAGTTGCTCAAGTTAACAGTACTAATATTAAAAAGGTCTCCCTTCTTTGACAGGTTCCCAACTGTATTGTGTGACAATTTTATATTTTTGCATCACATTTTTGGTCCATTTTTCATACATTTTGTTTTTATGGCAAATTAGTAGCAAATCATTAATGACTGAAGTTAGAAAAATAATGGCAGACATTTGAGTTTCAGATTTTATACCCTTCAGAAAATTCATACTAATGCCAGACCTACTACTATTCTATTATCTTTCTAAGTATATAAGAGCAATATTTAAAAATTGTCCTTATTTTTGAGCCTGTGTCCCACTTCTATGTATGGCTTTGTCCAGATTTCTTGCTCTGAGGATGAGTGGTATGAGTGTCAGAGCCATCACCGTCAGCCAGAGACATTTCAAATTGTGACATACTTGTTGCACCCCACTCCCCCATGTATGACTCTGGCTGTGTCCAAGCAAGGCAAGGAGCAGTTATGCAGTGTAAGTGTGCAGAGTATTCCCCCATCCAAGGTAGACACAAGTACGGCAGTAGATTTCCATCTGTCCTTGATTTTGCAGAATGTTCTAGTTTTCTATCATATTTTTATACTGTTGATTTATGCTTCTTCAGAAAATGCATGCTGTCACAGTGCCCTATTGCTCTGTGTTTATGTAGCAATACTTTAATGACCATCAGGTAAGCTTGTTGGAGATTGTAAGATGCAAGTAAGCTTTAATAAGCATACTGTTAAAGAATTACCAACATTGAAAGCCTTTTTTGTTGTTGCCATGCAGAGAATATTTACATAACTAGATAACGTATAAGCCTTAGGTATTGAAATGCATATGACAGTATTTGTAATAAAGGACAGGATTATAGTATTTTAAGAAGCTCATTACATTTGTTGGAGACTTGCAGTCATCTTTGCAGGCTTTACCTGTAAACTAAACAGAATGCCAATCTATCATATGTGGTCCATAACCTGTGCAGTAATCCTTTAAGCAATTTATCTTGAGCTTGTTTCTTGTTTGCTGTTCATGTTTTACTTTGATCATGTCTTCCCCATGAAACAAGTAGATAGTTGTTGTCAGGCAGCAGGTCTTTTTGGATAAGAAACAGTTTTACAAGTGGGGGTATCACAGAGATTGCTACTTTCAGCATGTTACTTGGTAATTTTATAAAGCTGAATATAAATTATAATTGGAATTGCATTACAAGAACAAGTGGTTTGAGTTGAATGCTGCTTGTTTTTTTTAATACTTGATTTTGACTGGCATTCCAGTAATGTATTTAAAAAGTAATTTATTTTTTCATGCCTCACAACCTTTGTGTTTCCATTTAGATATTAAGTAAGCTGTCATGTAGCCAATGCATTGAAATATTTTTTTCTTCTACTCTTCATTTTGTCTTGATTGGACTCTCGTAATGATGGTTTGGCACCCAGGGCAGCATATTTAATTAAAGTTCCAGTTGTTGTGGTTTTGAGCATAACTCCACCCCTTTCTATTTGGCCACACCTCATTCCCATTGGCCCCACCCATTCAACTGTCTTCTACAGCCCCCTTTTAATTTGAATTCACCAGCCGCCACTGGCAATACTGCTGCTAAATCCTTCACAGAAATACTTCTCCACCTCCAAAACAATTTTTTTCCCCTCATCAAAAGACTGAGCAAACCATTCAGAAATGACTTGCTGTCAAAAGAATTCAAGGTGCTCCTTAAACGTAGGGACAAGCCGTAGAGAACTTATAAAACAAACACCTAGCACTGAATACCACACACACTCCTCACTACTCTTCTCAACCTTGATAAAAAACTGTTTGGTGGCATAAATCCCATTAGCTAAAAACAATCAAACTAAACTCCTACACAAACTCAAATACTTCTGGAAGGAAGTTAACTCTTTAACCAGTTATAAACCTCCACAACACAACAAGCTTGTTAATTCCATACAATGAGGGCAAAAAAAGCAATTAATTTCTTTTGACTTTCTCAAGGAATTCAGCACCCTGCCCCAAAGAAGCAATTCTAACCTCCAACAAACTGGCTTCTCAACCTCATAACCTCCATACAAAGCACCTTTCTAATTCAAATCTATAAAGGCAGAAGAAATCATATCTCTTTTAGAACACCTCCACACTGACTCACTCTAGTATTAGATAACCCTTTTCCTTATTTTATCACAATAGAGAACATATGACATTCCCACTCACACACATATACAAATTCTGCCAAACCAATAACATAGGTGAATATGATGATAACTGCATTGAATGGCCATTTTAAACCTAGCCAATAACCCTCAGTCAGATTCAAACCCTGTATTTTGTGTCTATGAGGTGAAAAACTTCACCATTATGCCAAACCCAGTTCACCTATCCAAAGCAAAGTTTGTTTCCCATATACCATATAACTACCCCCCTTACCATACCCTCCCAGCAAACTTGGAGCAAACTAAACATGTCTTTTCCTACCTTGCCCCATCACTGTAGCAAAGCCTTCTACTTAAAAGGCAACACTTCCTTACTTGCCTTTTGTCAACAGCTAAAAACATACCTTTTTAAAATGGCACAATGCACCTGCACTAGTAATGGATATATCCTATTTTGATATTCCAAATCCACTTTCCTTCCTCCTAACTCTTTTTTACTACTTTGAAAATAATTTATTTTCACCATTTATGGAAACGTTACAATACTTCCTCCATCTTGGGTACTTACAACTCTAGCCCCCTCTACTACAACTTCTCCTCCTCCCCCCTCACCTATTTGCTTTATTTTTGTCTCTGTTTGTTCTTACTGGTATTTTGAAATTTCAGCAAGAATGTTACACAACTAATTTGTATATTAATCTGTACTTTTGCATTCATCTTATTTATTAAAACTTGTACATCTTAGCCAGTGATGTTATTTATTATGATTTTTATATGAATCTTTTCATTCATATGGTATTGTATTAGATGCCATTAAATAAATGCATTTACCTTTGTGAAGCAATTCACCTGGGCCGTGTCTGCAAAAGGTTAGTTTTTATCAGTGCACTACCCCAGTAAACAAGCAAAAATAAAGCAAAATAAAATAGAATATAAATAAAAGTAAATTAAGTGCAATTGAGTATAATATGGGCTAACTTATGCAGAAAGGCATCCAGAAGTTTTTAAAAAGCTCAGACCATACGTCTGAAATTCTTTACTCTAGAATTCTGAGCAAAGCCAAAAATAATGGGGGACAAAGGCCTGAAATCAGGGGATTTTTTTAATATTACTTGAATTCACTTAAAAGTTAACAGAACAATGGATTTTGCATCAACATGCATTTTCTGAAAATAGAAAAAACGTGAAACTCTATTGGCTAGCATTATTGACTGACTGACTGCAGTCTTCAGTAATTTATCAGAAAAATGTTTATGAGGGCCAGGGCAAAAAATGTGAGGCAAGACCAGAAACATTTGACACGTATGGCTCAAATTCTTTGTTCATTCTAAGCATACAGTGTTATGGATATGATATTTTATTGCAAAAAAATATATTCTTTTAAAAGTTGTCAGGGTAGAAGGGAGCAGTAGATGTTATAACAGGGAAGGGGCATTTTGAAGTTTGCATGGAGATGTAATAACATGTAAGACAAGACAGCATAGTCTATCTGTTCCCTGATATGGAAGGAAAAATTACAGGCATGATTGCAATGCTGACAGTGATGTCTGCATTTTGCTGTCTACCATACATGTGAAACTCCTGTGCAGAAAGGTATCATATCTATGCATCTCCTTATGTATGGCAAACCTAGTAAAGTAGACAGGGGCCCGTCCTACAATACTTGAGTTGCCATACAAGTGAAGCTGTGGAGCTGGACAATTTTGTTCAGATTTGCCAGGATTTTCAAGTCCTTAGGTAAGTTCATGCTATACTATGCATAATAGTGATTATGCTCCTAATGTAGTTAGACTCCTGACCATTCGACCATTCAGTACCTTTGTGTTGAGCAGTACTGAAGTGGCCATATTCAACGGCTAGGCAAGGAAGATGAGCATATTTAGAGTAGTGAGAGTAGGATGGCAGGGGCTCTCCAGCATACCACTCAACCTGCAGACATTAACAATCAGTACAAAGGCTCTTGAAAAGTAGGTGCATCCAACGAAATATTTGGGTACCTGATTACCATAACACACTAAATGACACATAATTCTTCCCACTTCCAACAGGATTATGGAATACTATTCAGAAACACTAGTTTAAAAAAATCAGAGTGACAAAAATATGTAAAAACATAAGCATATTCTCAAAGACACAGTATAAAATCTGTAGACGTTAATGAATGATTTTGCAAAAATCTACTTGACAAAATAATTTATTTTGCTTCTGAAATTATCGGTGTCACGTGTATGTTGGTCATGCAGCCTGGTATGTTCTGTACTAAATAGCTTTAAAATCGTGTGTGATATGGGATTTGAAAAATTGTATGAAAGGATAAATCAAGCCTGAAAATGGGAACATACTTCCAAAATAGGTACAGTCATTCAGAAAATCATGTGAAAGGGTACATTATTGCTGAAAATAAATATATACCTCCAAGAATGCATACTGTTGAGAGGTCCACTCTCTGCTGTGCTACTCTGAGTGTTTTAGAATCTGGTCCTTTGTGTTGTCAAAATGAAGGTTTATGATAAATGAACATTTAAGTGAGAGGTTAGCCATGGGAAGGGAGGCTATGTGGAACTGCAGCTTGAATTCAGTTTTGTTTGGTTTAGATATCAAATGGGAGGTCATAAGGTTATGCAGCTTTGTGCTAGCACAGTTGCACAAAAGGTAGAAATTGACCCCTCCCATTCTGTATTATGCAGATGATTTGGTGATTATAGTGAAGGGAAGTGCTGTGATTAAAATCTTCAACATTATAAATGACTAGCTGTATCAACTAAATTTACAGATATCAAAGGGGAAATGTAAATAATTTGACAGGAAAGGGAGTATAGAGAGGAAATAGGTTTCTAATCTAGACCTGGAGGCTTTATAAATTAGATTTGAGAATAGGGAAGTGGTTCAAGAGAAATGGAATACGGTTTTGCAATCTATACACCAGTTATCGAAAGAATGACAATTACTTGAGATGTTATTCAAAAGTGTGCCTGATTAAATATAGATATGACCTAATGGATAAGGTGTCTGACCTTTGGTCAAAATAAGGTAAGTTCAGGTTCTACTATCTTTATCAGAAAATAACTTGTCTGGCAGAAAATTAAGGCTGTCAGCTATTAACACCCTGCTTCCTGTAGCCAAGGTTTGATTTTTTTCCTAACCTCTATTTGCCTCCTGTGTGATTCTGAGCAAGTCAATTAACCAGACAGTGCTTTCGGACAGTTGGGAGATTGGGCTAGGCTGCCCGATGTTCTCTTGGACAGCATGTTGGATAAATACCCATGAACTAAGCAGTGGCATGCATATGGCAGAAGTGTATTTAATACCTGTAGAAGGTAAGGTCTGTTTGCTAAGAATATGCTTTAAAATGTTCTGGGTTAACAGGATGAACCCTGCTAAATGAGGAATTCTGCATAGGAAAGTTGAGGAGGGATGTTTTGCAATGCCAAATGCAGTGGTATTTTATTTTTTAATTTCTTGATCTTTTTAGTTCCTAAATTAAAAGAAGAGCTAGAAACTCACTTGGTTTCAGGCTGCAACAGTATTATAATGAGTGGCAGAACTTTTGGGAAAGAGGAACCCAGGAAAAAGAGTTGAGATGCACAGAGTTAAGTAAAATTTTTGGTAATTATAAACCATGGGCTATATATAAGGATGTGAAGGTTAAGACAGCATCCTTAGTACATAGAGGAATAATTAAGCAGTGTAATTATATCAAGGGTTGGAACCACTGGGGAACAATAAATGGATGAATATTAATTTTAGATTCCATTCACTCACATTCCGTGCCAAAAGGCATGACTTGTTATGGCACTGAGCCTGCAAACATCTATCAGTTAAGGTGTAGATGTTACAAGGGAGCATGTAATCATTTTGGATTTAGTGTTAGTAAATTATAAATATATTATTAATACAATTACTCAATTAATTATAAATTGGAATAAATTCTTCTTCAGTATGGAGGACCATCTTACTTTAATTAAAATGGTAGTACTACCTGAGATTTTGTTTTACGTTCAGTCATTAATTTTAACCCCTTCCAAAACTTTTTTTTAAAGAAAATAAACACTACTCTTCTTAAATTTCTTTTGTATCTGAATGAACTAAGGATATCCTTTGAATGGCATAGAAAAAGCTGGGAGCAAGGAAAACAGGTTTTCCCAACACAGAAGTATATGCCACATCGTATCAATCCAAATGGAAATCAATTCATGAAAGGGTTTTACTAATTAACAATAGATATATTGTAGATACCCATAAACAGATTGTGTTTAATAAATTTTATTGGGTATTAAAAGATTTGTGTATGCTCTAGAGAGGAGAGGAATGAAGGCCAGCAGGACTAAGACAGAATATATGTGTGTGAATGAGAGGGAGGATAGAGGAATGGTGAGGATGCAGGGAGTAGAGGTGGTGAAGGTGAATGAGTTTAAATACTTGGGGTCAGTAGTTCAGAGTAACGGTGAGTGTGGAAGAGAGGTGAAGAAGAGAGTACAGGCAGGATGGAGTGGGTGGAGAAGAGTGTCAGGAGTGATTTGTGACAGACGAGTACCAGTAAGAGTGAAAGGGAAGGTCTACAAGAGGGTAGTGAGACCAGCTATGTTATATGGGTTGGAGACAGTGGCATTGACAAAAAGGCAAGAGTTAGAGCTGGATGTGGCAGAGCTGAAGATGTTAAGATTTGCACTGGGTGTGATGAGGATGGACAGGATTAAGAATAAGTATATTAGAGGGTCAGCCCAGGTTGGACAGTTTGGAGACAAAGCCAGAGAGGCGAGATTATATTGGTTTGGACATGTGCTGAGGAGGGATGCAGAGTATATTGGGAAAAGGATTCTAAGGATGAAGCTGCCAGGTAAGAGGAAAAGAGGAAGGCCTAAGATAAGGTTTATGGATGTGGTGAGAGAGGACATGCAGGTGGTTGGTGTGACAGAGCAAGATGCAGAGGACAGGAAGAAATGGAAACAGGTGATCCGCTGTGGCGACCCCTAACTGGGAAAAGCCGAAAGAAGAAGAAGAAGAATTAAAAGATTTGTGTATAAATGGAGGTAATAATTTTCTTTCCATACCTTTTATTAATTACATCCTTTCTTCATTTAAGAGGTTTAGGCATTCTAATTACATGGTTAAAATCTTATGTTTTTGTTGTTTCCTAGAGCATATATGATTATGTGAGTTATTTGGGTGCTGTGGGCCATTGTAAACTTGTTTTTTTTCAGTCTTGGAGTATATTTTGTGTTTTTTTTATTTTTTTGTCTTATCCATTGTACACCATTCTTACTGGCACAGCACCCAGTGTACTATGTTCATGCCAGGTCTACCAGCTAGTCTCCTTCTCCCTTACTGTAGAATTGCTGGGGGTCAGTTGTGAATCTCAAGGGTGTTCTTGGTGCTCAGCTGTTTTTGCTTCTGTCCAAGTGTTTTTTTTATATGTCTACCCCTTTCCCTCCCCCTCACTCATCAACCATTTCTGAGGGCAACTCCCCTGTATGTAATACATCTCCCCTTAGGAATTGTCATAAATAAGCACCATTCACCAAGGATGGGCATGCCCATCTCTCCCTGTGGCTCATTCAGTCACCGGTGCCACTAATCCCTCAACGCCACTGGCGTGGCAAATCTTGGTGTATATTCTTGACAGAATTTCATTTAACAGGATTGTTGTTGTAGTGGATGTCATGCTCTCACTTTCCGTTTTGTAGCCTTCCAGTTATTAACATGACTCCGTTTACAGAGCCATGTGAGAAAGGCAATATTTAGTCCTGGCTGCAGTCATAAGGAAGAACAGGACTGTGCATTTCACTATTGTAAATGAATTTAGGGTTTCCGAAAATGCTGGAAAATAAATTAAACAGAAGGGATTTTACAGAAAGGAAATCAAGACACTATTTTGTATATATTTCATATGGGCAGTATGAGGGAAAGTGACTTGTTCTTCTTTTCATGGCAAGATAAAATATATTATGCTCTAGGGCGGCACAGTGGATAGTGTTGTTACCTCACAGCAAAAGGTTCCCTGTCTCAATTCTTGGCTAGGATACCTTCTGTATGTAGTCTGCATGTCCTCTCTGTGTTTGTGTGAGTTTACTCCAGGTGGTCTGGTTTCCTCCCACATTCCAAAGACATGCAGTAGGTGGATTGGACACTCTAAATTGACCATTAATATGAGTATGTGGTGTGGAAGAATTACTGTGGCAGGGCTAGCCACCCGGTGGTATAAATCTTGGCTGTCAAAGATTGCCACTGTTGAAGTGATGCCATGTGGAAAAAGGGGTTGTGGATGGATGAAATATATTTTGATTTGCAGGAAATTTGGTTAGTGAGATGAAAAATATATTCTATAATGAAGAATGGAAAAAATTGTTATCAGTAATGAGATAGTAAAGTATATTTTGATGTATTTTCTTTAATTCTGGGTATACAGAATTATATCCTAAGAGTATTCATTTATTTTTATTTTGTTTTCTGTTTGTGATGTGCTGATATTGGGATATTGTTTTGTACTGAGATGATCTTGCAAGCTTTTAATAAATACTACTCCTATGCCATTTACTAAGCACTGTGGAATTTTTTACATCAACTCAGTATAACATCACATCTGGCAGCACCTCAAGAATGTAGCATCCCTAATGCTGCACTGAAACATTAATCCGAACAGCTGATGCAGGGTAAAACCTGTAGCCTTCTGATTGTCCCACTTCCTGGTATCAAAAGTGAGTGCACTAGCTACTGAGTCACTGGGGAACTGACACTTTTATGAGTGTTCTACCTGCTATCTACTGAGTGACTCACACTGATGTAAAATGCAGAACATGATGGGGTGATTTAGTGTGCGATACATGAAATATCTTGTAATATACCATGAGGTCGGTCGCGGAATACTTCTGGAAAAGAGTATCTTTAAACACAACTTTTTTCTATTAATATAACTTTTTTTTTAAACATAGCTTAACAAAAAAACAGCGTACGAGATCTTTGAAAAAGCTTTCTAAAAGCTGTTTTTTTTAATACATTATTTACAAATAAATCATTTTAAAAAGCAGCGGAGAAAGCAGGCAAGAGCTCCTTTGAGTGTCTTTCTTATGTTAATAGAGTATAAGAGATGAGTGGCGAGACAATTAGCAGATAAGAAGTATTTTACGATTAAACCGCTAAATATGTGCTGTTGGGCTAAACTAACATGGCATGTAACTAAAAGGACGAGGAGAGCTTTACGCGGATGCTTTTGCTACTGCTCTGACAACTCTGATGTACTCGCAGAGCATCAGGCTACTACTAGCGATATGAGAATCTCTGAAGGGCAGGCTGCAGCAGGCATACTACAGGTGTGAAATTTTATATTTTCATTAGTAATAGTTCTAATAGTTTCTTAATAACCATAATAATATAGAATAAATGCTAAAGGTAATTTATGGTTGGCACTGTTGGTTGCTGGGCGGCCCGCTTTGGCCCAAACCACGCCACGTGGTTAAAAACATTACCAAATTACGAAGCAATATATATATAAAGGTTACAGAATGTGTTTTGTGATAAGTAATAAGGCCATGACACACAGACTGAATTGTCTTATCCCACAGTGCAAGATATTAAATGTCTTACACAAACCATGTTCGTTCGTATTTAGTTTAGCCATGTTTTACTTCAGATTACTATTTTCCATTCAGTTCAGTGGGAAATGATAACTGTACAAATGGTTTACCGAGTAGGGTTTTACGTAGGCTACTCGTTTTTTTTTTAATGATTTTTATTTATGTATGTATGTATTCATTCATTCTTTCATGTGTTTAAATTTGTTAAATGGAATAAAGTGCAGATCCAAGTGGATTATTTTCAGGCTAACCTTAGAGCATAAAAGCAAATGAAGCAAGGCAAGTTGCATATCAGTTCAACATTCACATAGATATTTGAATGCAGTGATATAACAGCAAGATACTGTCTGCAAAGCATTGTAAATATTGTATACAGGCACTGTACAGAGTCACGTGAAAAGCAACTACGTAGACATTTGTGTATATTATCAATGAGAAGGATAGTGCGAGAATGGGGAAGAATGAAAAGTGAAGAAACAGCAGGGAGTCAAACTGAAAGAGAAAATAGAATGAGTGTGAGGAATTCACCAATGGATGGAGAAACTGTCCTTCTTCTGACTGGAGAGTAGATTTCCATGGGAGAATTAGATATTCATACAGGATAATTAATGAGGAATAGCCTCTGGTGGTGGTGTTCGTATGTTATGTGATAGTGTTGTTTGTAAAACAGGTACAACTGGCATTTTAAAACAGGATTTTTTGAGGTTGGTTTTACATTTGTGTTATGAGGAGGACTACTTTAGGTCAGATGGGAAGGAGTGTAAGATTTGCCATGCTATAGCAGAAAAGGAAACCTTAGGTTTACAATGCTTTGCAGACAGTATCTTGCTGTTATATCACTGCATTCAAATATCTATGTGAATGTTGATCTGATATGCAACTTGCCTTGCACAGGAAAATAGCTTTCTTGGGTGGCGTAAGCCAGGGAACCTTGTTGGCTAGGCTTACATAGGCCATTGGGCTGATATCCTAGTACCTACTTATGAACCTAAAAGATGTAGTTGGTCTAATAATGTTTAGTTCTGCGTATATGAAGGGAAGAAGCTGAGGAATGAAATGACCTAAGGTTATATTTAGCACTGTGCTGGATGTGGAGGCTTGCAAAAAGTCGGAAAGATTCTAGCTTCAGCAATTTAATGACAAAAGAACTAATAATGAGTTTAACTCTGTGAGTTATATGGAGCCATTTAGTTCTAATCAGTACCTGCCAATGATGTCCTCCTCTTCTGAAGGCTAATTCTTCTCCTTAACTATAGTACCACAACCTGTTCCTAACATGTACTATACATGAAAACCTTGTGTTACCTTAATCTGCCTTACCTCCATTCTTCTTTTCCTATCCCAAACCACTTCCCTACATACTATATACCAATACCCAACTTTAACATATTCCACATCACCCATTGCACCCCACACTAATAGCAATAGTTTCTCTGACATCTCACCCTCTTTATTCAACTTCCATACTTGGCAACTTACAATGATTAGATCCTTTGTCATCATAATTAATCTAAAATTAATTTACAACCCCCACCATAGGCCTCTCTTCATTACTCAATATCCCTCCATAATTACATGTCACTACCAGGCCCTCTCTTGATGTGGCAACATTCACCCCAACCCTGGATCAATCAACCATTCTGCCCAAAAAATGTCTTCGTGTGCCAAGAACCTCTGCTTCACTACAATTAACGTACGTAGTATCTGTAACAAAACCACCAAATTCCATGCCTGGCTCTCTCACTACTCCCCAGATATTGTAGCAGTCACAGAGATGTGGCTAAAACCACATATTGCTAACACTGAAATAATCCCTCCAGGATATAATATACATAGAAATGACCGGGTACATAAAAAAGGTGGAGGCGTTGCATTAATCTACCACGACCCTTTAGCTGTTACACCATATGATAAGCCTATACCAACATTTGGAAATATGGAATTAGTGCTACTTAACCTTCACAGCAACAACAGAAAATGATTAAGTATTGCTGTATATCCCCCCAGGTCAAAACATACCTACTCTGGAAGATCTGGTAAAAAAGATGAAAATAACACTAAACTCACTGAAACAAAAAAAAAAAAAAACACATCCAAGGCAAAAGAATGAAACTGCAAGCATATATTGTCCCATTTTCACTAACCTCCACACATCTCTCCTCAACAAACTGCAGTTGTGCTACTATAAAATTGCCAAGCTTGTCCCCAACATGCCAACTCGCACACATCATTGCCTGACCATTAAATCTATAAACTGGTTTGAGTTCCCTCATTACCGACATTACCCCCAACTTACTCTCACCCACAAACTACTAAATAATCCAAACTACTGCCCATCCCTTCAAACTATAATACAAACACACACCCCTACTCGGCATCTTAAGTCCTCTAACATACAACTCTTGACCATAACTAAACCCAACAAAAGAGCTGGACAATGTCTCTATTCCCATGCCACTGCCAAACTTTGGAATGTACTCCCCCTCTCTATTACTCAACAAGACTCTAAAAACATTTAAATTTGCACTAAAAGAACACTATCTCAATAACCTTGTATGTTCTTGTAGTCATATGATTAAACCACCTTAAATGTTTTGGCCACTATACACTGCAAATACTTTTACTAACTTAATATAGTTGCAATTTACACTATCTGTCTTCGTCTACAATCTCTCTTGCTTTTTTTTATTTCTATGGCTGAATAAACGGAATTGATTAAACAGTATTCTTACTTATGAGAATATACAAACAGAATTACTAAAAATTTAACACACTGGGTTTATTTACTTCTGTTGTATACCTCTATAATGTATTTGTCTTGTATATCTACTTCAGTTTGTATTATGTAAAAACTTTCTTGACTTTCAAAGTTAAGATGATGTTATGTAAAAATTTCTGTGATTGTATGGAGCTTTTCTCCCCGGGCCTCCAGTGAAAATGAGTCGTTGGGCCCAGTGGACTTTCCGGGTTAATAAATGTCAATAAATAAATACTAATAAATATGTTGTTTGTAATCTAAAGGATTTGTAGGTTCTTTTTCTCATACAAAAAGGAATTAAAGGTAGACCACGTATAAGGGTACACATTTACTGTTTACTATTTTTCATTCTCCTAAAGTTGGAGATATTATTGGTCTAGAAAATGAGTGAGGTGGGTTTTGATTTGTGTATTTCTACATGATATTGAAAGTTCAAATGTTGATCTTACCACAGACGTATGTATCCAAGGTGTTCCATTGTTTCTAGTGGTGTTTGATTGATCTGAAGAATTCTCTAGTCTGGGAGGAACACAAATGTTTTGTTGTGTTCTGAAAATCATTGCTTTGTTTTTGGTGTTCCTTATTAACATTTGTAAGTTAACCACTTGTCTAATTGCTGTAGGTCTTCTTCTAGCTGTTTTTTAATTATTTTATGTGAGAGGTGAGTACTGTAGATCACCATATCATCTGTGTAAAAGATCAATGGGATATCTGGTAAGTCATCTGGCAAGTTCCATCGCAGGGCTAGCCACCGATGGTGTAAACCTTGGCTTGAGATGATTGCCACTGTGGAAGTGACACCCCAACACCATGTGCAAGTGGGAAAAGGGATTGAGTATGGATAGATATGGCAAGTTGTTTATAATCCAAGATAAAAGTATTGGTGAAAGGACAGAACCTTGGGTGATACCCTTTACTGGGGGGGGGGCGCTTTGGTGAGGATGAGATATATATTTGCATTGTAAAATGTCTGTTGGCTAGGAAGATCTAAAACCAGTGATGCTCTTAGTTGCTTATGCCGGACTGGATAAGGACTTTAAAAATAACAAGGTGTTGAACAAGGTCAAAGGCTTTGGGCAGGTCAGTGAAGACTGAGCCTGTTAGTCTTTGTCCATGTTTAGGAGGAAGTGTTGAGCAAGACATGAGTTATCAGGGATCTTGAGGAGTAGAAAGTTCATTTTTACAGAGAGGTATAAATCAGTATGGAGCCCATCAACACATATTAAGTGACACTGAGAGGATTTGATTAATTACACAATAGTCTTGCTAATTCCTTTGAAGTAAAGTAGGGATGGTATTGGTACTGATGTGAGCTGAAAGTTTGCTATGACTGGTCTCTGACCGGTGAGTGGGACAATTGTGAGAATCAGTAAGGAAGTCAGCTGTGGAGGGCTTTCCCTGAAGAGGATGAAATGGTTATGTCTGATAATGAGCTGTTACAGTGAGTGCACCAGAAACTTCATTAACTAGGTTCCAGAATGTTTGCTGCTTGTTTAGAAAAGTTTTCTTGATAGACTGAAAGAAAAATGACTTGTGTTGCTTGGTGGCTCTTTGGCTAAATTTCTAAGAAGTATGAAGTGCTGTTTATTATCCAGGAAGGGAAATACTTTTATTGAGATCAAGTATTGTTTGTAAGTTTAAGTAGTGATTTTAATTATTTTAGTCATTCATTGATTTTTGTCAGGCTTTTTGGAAGCAGGTGACTTTGAGAAAGTGTCTATTTTGCAGATTTAGAAGACAGTTGGTCAAGGTACAAGCTGATAGGGTATGGTTTCTAATAACAGAGATAAGAGGCCAGCTGGATGGTGCTCGCTAGGTCAGTGTTAAGGGCTGTAAAATAAGATTTATTTTTTGGATGAAACGTAATAAACTTGAGATGTGCTTCTTTGTGGGTGTTGAAGGCTGAATGTAATGATGCAGTGGATTTTAAAGGATGTTGGGCAAATTGAGAGGGGGGAGATGTTATTGGGTGTGTTGGTGATTATGCAGTCATCAAGGGAGGGGAACGTTGGTGATGATGAGATGTGTATTTGTACTGTAAAGAGTCTATTGTGAAAACTAACTCATTCTCTACCTCAGTGTCCTGGATAACTCATGCCTTACTCAAAATATCCTCCTTTTTGTACTAGATGGTGGTGGCCAAAGCCGTTTATATGGTCTAGAATAGTATATTTTGTATAGCTTAAAAGACTAACATTAAAATATTGAAGTATGGTTATATTGTTGGAAGGTTTTGTTTGCAGGATTTGATTCACAAGTAGTTTGTTTAAATTTATTATGGCTGCTGGGAGGGAGAAGATAGTCAATAACAAGGGATGCTGAAAAGGAGTTGATGAGATTAACTTTTCACAGTGACCTGTTGGAGCCAATGCTATTGTTTGATGTATTTTGTTTGAAAAATGTAGCTTTTATTTATTTTTTTAAGGAGGAGGAGAAGGCATAGGTATAGCAGGGGAAGTAGTGAATGAGTGGTTTTGTACTCTAGTTCTGAGGTAAGCTTTAATCTTTTTATAGTGTCAGGTAATTTTGTGGTAACCATTTTATTAGTGTGATAAGAGTTGTGTTTAGATATGCTATTTTTAGAGTGTAGTTATTTCTTAGTTAATTTGTGTTAGTGCAGATTATTTTAGATGCAGGTTTGTTGGCAGTACCAGTTTTCTGATTAGATACTTGCAGTTCAAGTTGCATTTAATTAGTCAGTAGATTGTAATAATATTATATTTTGTTTTTGCAGTTCTGATTTGGATGAAAAACATTTTTGGAGTGTGTGTATGTATTCGTGTATTTTGCGGGTGCAGTATGTGAATTTTTTTCTCTGAATGGGGAGCTGTTTGGTGACAGGTGACAGGAGCCAACTAGTATGATGACTGGGGTAGAATGGTGATAAATGCTCAATGTGGGCAGTGTGGTGATAAAAAAATCTATAGTTTGGGTCTGATGCATGCTACCATCACATTAATGTGCATTGTTTGGATAGTGTATAGTAGTATTCTTACAGAATGTAGCATATCAACCTGCATTTAAGTTAGATGTGATTATTTATAATTCATTTAAAACCACAGGAAAAAAGTCTTCTTTCTTTCTTACTTTGGGCAGTATTTATATGATATATTAAAAAATAGATGGCACACAATCCCCACAGAAGAAACTTGAGGACACATTCTGGGAAGGAAGTGTACAGAGCTGAAATGTCTGGCTGAATTCCCATTCAGGACACCAGAAGCAAGTATAGTGTAACCTTAGTTTGGAAGAGCAATGACAAAAAAGAAAAAAAAATGAAAAAGTATGTGTGTGAAATGATTACCTGTGAGTGAGAAGCAAATACAAACAAATAGATTTTCCTGATACCATATTTTCACAAAGCCTAGGAAGTCAAGCATGCATTTAGAAGTAACCAGCATAAGTCTGGACTATATAACTGATGATCCATGACAAGGTGACCTGATGTCAGTATATGGTACACTTTCTACAAAATGTCTGCATATTCTGTAGGTTCATTTAGAGTGACCTGCATATTTTGTTTGATCTGGATTAAAATATTTTTGGATTGAGTCCAGGGGAAAGGAAGTCATATTTTACACACATTTGCAAATGCCACATCAGCATTTACATGCCTTTCTTACTAGCAAACAGAATGGTAAAGTAGTGATGATTTCATCCCCATGTGAGCATATAGACTTATTACACCACTGAGTAACACCCTTCACATGGGAAATTATTCTGTGATGGAATGGTAAAGCAAGCCTGCCAAAAACAGCTGTAGGCTGTTTGGCAAGCTCAGTGTTGTTTTGTGTCATCAGCTGTGATTGTGATCTGTAATTATGGGATAGTGCATGCCTAATTATATGTATAAGACATTTAATTTCAGATAGTTTTTTTCTGAAAGCCTTTGCTGGAAGTAACTTTCATCACAAATGTTTCAGAGTTCTAAAGGTGGTAGGAAATTGATTGTAAAATGCTCTGCTGTTGTCCTTTGAAAGGTGGTCAATGCCGAGTAATGTGAGTAAAGTGATACATTTACATCATAGGACCATGAGTGAATGTAACAGTTCTGTAGCTGGGATACCAACTGCTGTTTTATTTTCTGTTTCCAGCTGTGTGCAGTTTATCTGAATAGGGTGGCATGAAGAACCTGATGACAGGAATGCTCATTATGGATGGACCCAGCCCTGACCACAGAGGGTAAAGCCCTGCCTGTGACCCAGCTGACCCAAGTTAATGTACTGGCACTGGCAGTGGAGTAGTCAGGCAGAGGCGAAGGGGAAGCACGTGGCTTATGCTGAATTGCCCAGCCTTAAGGAAGAATATGGTGGTCCCAGTGACTGCCTCCAGTCATGCAAGTGGAGGCTTTCATGGCAATAGGGGCTGTAACCAAGGGGGAGTGGTCTTTGCGCTCCCAAACTGGTGATGGTACCCTTGTGTGCGTGAGCATGTCTACATCTGCAGAGGGTGTAGAAGGTTCTTGTGGTGATGCTGGTGCCTATATGAGCCATCAGGGGGTTGGGGTTAGGGCTGTAGAGAAATGCCTTCAGGGACTGTATCTGGCATGATATGATCTGTTGATTGGGAACAGATTCCAGCAATGTAGTTTAGAGCTGGGACATGAAACATATAGTCTCTGCAGGGCCCTGAGAAAAGCCAGACTAATCTGGCCAGTGGGACAATATTGCTCTCCCTCTTCAACAAGCAGGTGGATGATGGGTAACCTTTGAAGGTACTAAGCAACCTCATGGCTACCTAAATAAAATAAAGGCCCCTCAGTTCAGCTCTCACTTTCATACTGAGTATACCTAGAAAATGGGAACAAAGTCCCATTGTAGTAAGCTTCATGGACAGCAGATGGACAAAAAGCACTAACAAATGAATTATTTTCATAATGGATGATGAAAGAACAAGTGTTGTTCCAGAGCAGCATTATTACTATTGTGGAAAATATGGAGAATGTCCTAAGTTAAGAACAATGAAAATGTAAACTATATCTAGTTAATACACACAAACACACAGAAGTTATGATAAATTTAATATGATTCCAAAACTAGTTATTCATTGTGTTTACATTGGTAAAAAGAAGTTATGTGCTTACCATAACATTCCATCCATGTTTTTTATTTTCATTCTTCCTCAGTTGATGTGTTCAGATCTGATCCTCGGATCTGACTTGGCCATTACTAAAGCTCGTGGTAACCAAAAAGCTCTTGAGCTTCTTTGTTACCCTTAATGCACCAACCCTAAGCTACCTCAGATCTTGTCTGCTGATTTTTTTACCAGAAAAGGAATGTTTTACATGCATAAATATAGGAGACGTAAAATTGCATGTGTTCAGTAAAGGAAAAAAACTATATCTGGAGCTCAATGTAAAGGACAATGATGTCCCTCTAACAGCTCATTCATCCAGAAGTTTGTGAACAGAAAGGATGGGGTTATTGGGTGGGACGTTAAGGAAGAAGGAGAATGCACAACACAGACGGACCGTTATGGTGCGTACATAACTTCTTTATCTGATGTTGTCAATTTTCATTCTATCCTCGACAGATGGGACAGAGTCCCTGGCTACCTATAATCCTGGGTGGACTCTAAGGAAGGCTATTTCTGAACACAGTTGAACCAAATGATGCCCTAACCCTGGAGATCAGATCCAATTTGTACTGAGTAATAAAAGTCTGAGGAGTAGCCCAAGTTGCTGCTGCACATGTCATCCATGGAAGCTCTGGATAGGAAAACTGAAGAAGCTGCCATGGACTTAGTTGAATGAACTTGTACTGGCTGTTGTAAGATAATACCCAATTTGTTATAGATAAATGAAATACAATCAGTTAGCCATCTGGCTAAAGTTATTTTTCTGACTGGTTTGCCCAATTTCACTTCTGCAAAGGAAACAAATAACTGATCTTTTTTTCTAATGCCTTTTGTTCTGTGCAGGTAAACATGTAATGGTTTGTGACATCCAATAAATGTAGCATGGATTCATCCTTGTTTGCAAATTAGGGAAGAATACAGGCAAATTAATGAATTCATTGATATTAGATTCTGACACCACCTTGGGAGGGAAAGAGGCATTAGTTCGTAGTGTCACTCTATCCTTGTGAAAGGTCAAGTATGGAGGTTTTGAACACAAGGCTTGAATCTCTAAAATTTGCCTGCAGAGGTATGGTTACTAGAAAAACTGTTTTTCAAGTAAGATACTTAAGGTCACATTTAGATGCTAGTTCAAAGGGGGAATGTATTAGTGCCTGCAGTACCAGAGTGAGATCCCATGGGGGAGTAGGTTTCTTAAATGGAGGTCTCAAAAGTAGAGTGCCTCACAAGAAGGCTCTGCACAATTTGTGAGAAGCCACTAAAGAACCTTCAAATCCAGTGTGAAAATTTGATATTGCTGCTAACTGAACTTTGATGGCTGAGGAACTAGCTCCTTTAAATAAAACTTGAATATGTTATGTATCAGGGTTGAAAAAGCCTCTACATGATTTTGTTGTGACCAGTAAACAATTTTTTTTCCATTTACTTGTATAGTGTTTTCATGTTGAAGGTTTATGGGAAGATAAAAGTATTTGTTGGACAGGGGAAGACAGTATCTGTTGTATCGCTGTTAATGGAAATGGAGAAACCAGGCCATCAGCCTGAGGTTTGAGATGTTGGTATGGATCATGGCCATCAGATAAGACAAGAGGTCTGGAGCCAGATCAAGAATCCAAGGTTGGTGAAGTTAGTCAGGGCAAAGGAAGGGAAACCAAATCTGTCAAGGCCAGTCGGGTGCAATGAGGATGACTTTGCTCTTCAATCTGACAGCTTTCTATAGAAATTTTGGAATTAATGGGATTGGTGGATAGGCATAAAGTAGATCGGGGAGGGGGTAGTCATGTAGTAGAGCATCCCTCGGTGACTCCCCTGTGAGGAGATTAGGGCAAAGTAGCTGCTGCATTTGTTGTTTAGGAGCCAAGCAAAAGATCGCTGCAAGGCTGGCCCCATCGACAAAAAAATCAACAAAAAATAATTTCCGTCACATTCTCGTTGAGAGACCACTCATGAGGTAGAAGAATGGACCTGCTCAGTTTGTCTGCTATCACATTGGGCATTCCCAGAATGCGCATTGCTATGAGAAAGCAGTTGGATGAGATCACCCATTGCCACACTCTGAGCAATTTTTGACACAAGGGCTGTGATCTGGTTCCTCCTTGTTTGTTGATGTACCAAACTACTGACATATTGTCCATTTGAATTGCAATATTCCCCAAAAGGAGAGCATCCTGGCAGGCGTGCAACACTAAAAGCACTGCTCTCATCTCTAGGACACTGATATGCAAGTTGGCCTCTTTGGGGGACTAAGTGCCTTGGACTGTTTCTCCAGAAAATGCCCTCCACCCCAGCTGGGAAGTGTCCATGGTCACTATGGCTTTGGACTGAGAAGGGATTAATGGACAGCCTTGTAGAACTTGATCTGATTGAATTCACCACCTGAGATCTCTCTTGCATGTCTGAGGGATCCGTATTTGGGTTGACATGAACTGGTAAAGTATTGACCATTGAGTTGCTAGCATCCACTGGAGAATCCTCATATAAAATCTGGCTAAAGGTACTTGGGTTACTGCTGCCAACATTGATCTTAGAGCTTGAAGGACCAAGTGGGCTGAAATGTTGGTAGTATATTGGTATTATTTTTTCTGACCTGTGATCTTATTATTTGAACCCTTGAGGGAGGTAGTGAAGCTATCATTGAGTTTGCTTTGAACACTGCTCCTATGAATTCCAAATACTGAGTTGGCTCTAGATGAGACTTGTCGTAGTTTGTTATTCTCAGATGAGAGTGAGTCTAGAGAATTTCTTGCCCTTATCAATTGATGGCTGGTCAGGGCAGTAATGAAACAGTTGTCTATATATGGAATCCCTGCAGTGTCAAGTGAATTGCTACTACTGCTATCCATTTGGTGAACACCCTGGGGGTTGTGGTGAGATCAAAGGGCAGAACTCTGAACTGGTAGTGACTGGCTCCCAGCCAGAAGCTTAAGTACCTTCTAGGTCATCTGTTCATCTTTATGTGATAGTACATATCCTGAAGGTCTATCGAGCACATCCAGTTTTCCTTACCCAGAAAAGGGAGAATGGACTGAACTGTGACCAACTGAAACTTGATATGTCAAACTGTCTTGTTCAAGTTGCGGAGATCAAAAATTGGTCTCCAGTCTCCTGTTTTCTTTGGCACTAAAAAGAACCTTGAGTAAGTTCCAGATTCTATTTGGTCTGGTGGGACCTCCTGGATGACTCATTTCTTTAGCAGCTTTTGTATTTGAATTGCTGCTTCTTCCCTCTGACTGGGTGGAACATCAGGGATTTTTCTTGATTTCAGGTGGAAGGGAAAAGGGTATTATATAGTCTCTGGATATAATCCTCTGCAACCGAGTATCTTTTGTTATGTCTAGCCAGGGTCTCTGGTGCAGGGATAATCGATTCCCAATTGCCTGCAGAGGTGGGTAATGGGGCCTCCTTTCAGGAGTGCTGGTAGGCTGTGTCCAAAAAAGGATCTCTGGACCCCTGGTTTTGTGGGCTTCCTCTGCTGCAGGGGTGTCATCGACCATTAGAGATCCCCCCTCTGCTCTGTGGGAAGTTCCACCATGTGTCCTGGAAAGGACCCTGGGATTTCCTGAACCACATCTTTTGACCACCTCATTGATTTCTTGAAAAGGATCTCTGAGAGGTCAGAAAATGGACGCCCACTGCAGGCAGGGTCTTTCCATCCTTCTCACACCTGAATAACATTTCTTTTACTGTGGGGCCAAACAAGGAAGTGCTGTCAAAGGGAGCATTGATGAATGATGACTTGAAGGGCTCTGCAAAATCACATAAGTGCATCCAGGTGTGTTTCCTGATGGAAATGCCTAAACCCCCTGCCCTTGAGGTTCCTTCAGCTACATGTGAAATATGCCTCATGGCGAAATTTGAAATAGATTTCAGGGTACCTAACTGAGAAGTCACAGATGCTTAGACCTCTGCAGAAATGGATCCTGAGAGGGTATTTGAAAGTTCCTTGATCAAATTCCTCTGTAACCTTGTAAAATGTGCCAGATAATTCAGCAACTCTAGGGCGAAGGTGGCTTAAGCATAGACATGCTTTCCAAGCCCTAGAATCCCTGCTATGGGGATGAACAGTGGAAAGCATCTTGGCAAGTTCCTTTTTGGTGGCATCTGCCACAACCATGGCATCAACAGGTGCCCCATTAGCCTAAAACTATTTCCCTGAAGGTGGTGCCAGTATTTTGTCTGGTCTTCTGGGTATGGGTTCAACTGTGTCAGGTTCCTTTCACACCCGCTGAGAGACCAGATCAATGAGCTCATCAGCAGGTGGAGTAACCCATGAGGTAGATGGGCCAGTACTGAAAACATCCAGGAATACTGACTCCTCAGATGTAGTGTTGCTGGAGGTCCAATGACTTCTTTGTTTTAGGATCTCAAGGATGTCTCCAAATGAGACGTTTGCTTGAGGTGATAATGGGGACCCTTCACCCTCATCAAAGTCCATATCCTACATGACTGACTCTTGTAGAGAGTCCACAGGGATCTCCTCAGTGGGATGTTCTGGGGAGGTATCAGAAGAATCTAAAATACCTTGCTAGGAAGTCTGGAGATCTTGGACAGGCTGTTTCTGTGATAATGATGAGGCTCTGAGTGCAGAGACATCAGGGTAGAGGGCTGAGGATCTGAGGGAGTTAGATCTGTCTGTTTTGAGAGCAGAGAGTGGACTCTTCACAACATCAAAGGCTGATTGCTCTGAAGAGAGAAAAGACCCTGGCGCTGAGAAGGCAAACTTCTGAATTGCTGTCCTCCCCCACTCCAAAGGCAATCTCACTGAGGAGGAACCGGAGCCGAGCTATCCAGTGCCCAGGCTCTGAGGGGCAGAGACAACTCCAATAACTTTGGAGTCATCTCCAATACCTCGGATCTGACAGGGAAGCTTCAGCTCCGAGAGTCATCTGGATCTGAAGAAATCTGAACTGGAGAACTCAGAGTAGGATTCTGATCCAAAGATAAAGTTATAGTCAGATCTGAGCTAGATGGACCCAGGAGGTTCAGATTCATGGACTCTGAAACAACAAAAGGGATCAGAGGAGAAGGTTGAAGTGGGGGGTGTAGCTGATGGATGGGCCTCCTGACCCGAGGAGATAGGAGCTGGCAAAACACCCATCGGTATCTGCAACAAGATGAATTTCTGCATCATTCTTTCCATATCTTCCTCTGTCAAACTTCTGGATAAATGAGTAGAAGCTAGAGAAGGAGAATTAGATTGTTGTCATTCCAAAAAGTGTGAGGGCACCCTAGAAAGTACATGATCAATTGAAGGTGCATATCTGGTCCTGGGGAGAACTACATGACTCGAAGTTGTCAGATCTGACTGATTCATTTTCAGATCCGATGTAGCCAGAACCATCACTCTCTTCATTCTCGGATCCAAGGGAAAATAAATTTGAGACCTTCTTGGATCTAACTTTAGTCTTTTTCTAGATGGATCCGAAATCCATGTGGGTGGCTTCAGAGAGGAAAGCTTTATCTCTTTAGCTTTACTTTTGGGTAATTGAGCCCCAGATATCACCTCTCCAAAGGAAGATGGTAATAAGCCTTTCAATATTAACTTATTTTTTCTTTTTGACTAGAGCTCTAGGGTTGAAATCATGGCATAGAGAGCAATTATCTTGTAAATGCTGTGGTCCTAGGCAATAAACACATAATATGTGGGCATCTGATAGTGGTAGCTTGTGCCCACAATTGACACATTTTTAAACCCAGAAAGGTCTTTCTCCACCATTACAGTAAAAACTACAAATAATGTGAAAGTTTTTTTTCTTTTTTTAGAAAAGAGAAGGCAGAGAAAATACCAACTATGGTATTAAGGACTATACAAGAGTGTAGACAGTAAAAGGATAGAAAGATAAATTATCAATGACAAACTGTATGATCTATACAGACAGTAAGAAATTACCAACAATGTAAGTGAAGGGATAAGAAAAATGTACGAGGGTAAGGGATGTGAGAAGTTATTAGAAAATACTAGGAATTATTAGAAAATATAAAGTTTTAAAGATGTAGATTGAAGAAAACTTTCACATATCTGAACAAAGCTCGAGAGCTAGGCTGATCACGTCTTTTCACGAAAAGCGGCAAACGAGATCTGAGGTAGCTTAGGGTTGGTGCATTATGGGTAGGGGAGGAGCTTAATAGTTTTTTGTTACTGCAAGCTTTAGTAATGGTTGGGTCAGATCCGAGGATCAGATGCGAACCTATCAGTTGAGGATAGAAATAAAATTGGCAATATCAGCTCATACCTTTAAAGGTCATGCTTTTGAACTATCTGCCAAATAATGTAATTTGAATCAGTTTGGTGTAGGAATAACATCTGTTTGAAACTTGGACAAGCTACTGATTTATGTGAGCAATTTTGACATTCAGAAGTTTTATTTTTTCATTTGTGTTTTATATTTGACAACAAGACAAATTTTTTTGGCTTGATTTATCTGCAGAAATGTTAAATCAACATTTGTGTAAGTTATAGTTCTGAATAGTTAGTATAATGACTATTGCTTGAATTTTAAGCGGGTTATTGATTTATACGAGGCACTTTGACATTTAGAAGTTTAGGTGTTCCATTTTGTTCTATATTTTGTAACAAGGCAAACTGTCAACGAGCAATACTTTTTTAGACATGATTTACATGCAGAAATGTCATGTAAACATTTGTGTTAGTTATTTCCTGCTTTATGTTTTGTTTTGTTTTGCTTTTCTTTAGCTTTGCATTGATAAAGCCATTTGAGGCAAGACCAAGGTCTGCAGGTCTAGATGGAAAAAAATAAAAGCAGGTGCTGATTTCATGTTTTGTGTGTGTGTGTGTGTGTGTGTGTGTGTGTGTATATATATATATATATATATATATTGTAAGAAACAACAAAAATATTTCTAGCTATAAAATTTACTTGAATGCATATCTGTGTGTGTGAATATACTAATGCATATGCCTTGGTGTGGTTTAAGAGACAATGATCTGAGTATGACATCCTTTCTTGTATATCTACACTTGCAGAGAAATGATTTCATATTACAGACATTTGATTTGACAGTCTACCCTCCTCAAACCTTCTGTAATTTCATGAAACTTATAACTTTTGTATGCAAAGCATCTAAAAATAGAGGTTCATAGCTGTGTTCTAGGCTAAAGACCACTGGGGCCTGTTTAAGCCTAGCCATATATCCCAAATCATTGACAAATTCTTGTACCTCAGGTAGTGTAAGCAGGGGCTTGGGAGATGAAACATTTACAAGCAGGAGCCTGGGAGATGAACAATTTAAAGGCTGCCTCTGTCCTTACGAGACATAAGTACCAAAGCACCGGTGAATTTCTGATTCCCCATTGAGTTGTCCAAGTTACACTTGAATTGGGTGAGGGAGGGACTCTGCTTCACATGGATGGGGAGCCTGTTCCAGAGAAGGGGTAATCTCTGGGATACATACCTTTCACTCCAGCAGATCCTGTTTATATCACAAGCAAGGTTTAAATCTTTAGACTGGGTAATTCTGGTGCTGTTTGTTTTTTGTATATGCAGTAGGCCCATCCAACAGGGTGGTGTCTGATAATCTCTTGTATGCCAGGCATAGATCATGAATACAGCAAACAAACAAACTCAAAAAATATGCCGTAACACCAGGTACAAGGAAAAGCCTCAACACTCCAACCATGTCCACAAAAAGTAAAGATTTACTCTAATAAGTTGTATAAGTGCTTTTGTTTTAACATCTATAAAGCTTCTTCAGATACATGTCATTTGCCCCTCCCCTTTCTTAAATAGGGTGCAAAAGTCAGATGACCCTTAAATCAGATGTCATGTGATCAGTCCCTCACATTCATAAAATAAAGTACATATACTTGCATATACGTAATCCTCAAAAGTTAAAAACTCAGTATAAAAATCAATCAGAATGGTCAATATACAACAGCTCAATATACAGAGAAACCTACCTCATATTATAAACCAGAACATTAGAAATGTACATTCTTATGAGTTTCCATTTATGTTAATAAACAAGTTGTTAGACGATCATGTATTCAGTTATACCAGTCCCACCAGGATTTTTAAAGTTGCAAATGTGTTTCCATACAAACTTTTTCTATCTAGCTAGGGCTTTTAGTTTCAAAATGGGGACTATGCTAATGCCCTCATTCAGTCCCGAATGTCTATAAGCCTCTATCTTTAATTGCCAGATTAATTCCTATCTTTCCAGCACGATCGACCAAGGACCTCCCCGTGGATTCTTTTCCACCTTTTCTAATATACTAAATTTTAAAAAGTGGTCATTATATTGCTCCAAGTGTCTGCACAAGGCATTAGTTGTTTTTCCTTTTTTTATGTTGTATAAGTGCTTGTAAATATGGCTTCGGAGCTTACATTCCATTTTGCCTATATAAAAGGCCTCACATAATTGACAGCGAGCTCCATAAACCACCCCCACAGTTTCACAGTTAAATTTACCTTGCAAGATATAATCCATGTTCTTGATGTTAATCCTATCCCCTTCCAGTATGTGTCTACACATATTACACCTACCACATTTAGACATCCTAGGATGTGCAGCCAATACTTTGTCTCTAATAAGTTTTTTATATTGTAACCCCTTCTATAAATTATAGTAAGACTTCCCCCTAGTATATTTCAAGATAGTACTATTTTCCCTCAAAATATTCCAGTTCTTATTTAAGATCCATCTAAATTTTGAACTCTCAGTATTGAAGGACATGACCATAGCCCTAGAGTATTTTTTATTGTTGTTATTGTTATTATCCCTTAAACTCAATGTTGCATCATCCATTTCCCTATCTGGCTGTAATATGGGGTTAAAATTCCCCAACTTCCTCTTCACTCTAACCTCTTCTACAAGTTCTTGTATCATGTTCAAGGGATAACCTCTTTTGGAAAACATATCAATCAGAGTGTCCTATTCTTTATTAAAATTCTTATCCAAAGAACACATATGTGTCCCCTTAACCAATTGCCCCTATACTACAGTCTGTTTCTGTTCGTAAGGATCAGAGCTAGAAAAATGCAACAACATAGTTGAATACGTAGGTTTCCTATACACACTAGAAACATATGTATTTAATATGACATCCTTTTCTATTAAAACATCAAGATACAACATCCTTTCTGTATGGTAGGAATGTATGAAAGCCAAAAACTGTGTGCTATGATTAATGTAATCCATAAAATTTAATAATTAGCCTTCCCCCTCCCTTCATATCAAAAATATGTCATCCAGGTACCATAAATATAGCTTCATACAGTCCATATATGGATGTGAGAGGATAGACTGAAATTCCCATTGAATCATAACTATATTGGTCAAGAGGGAACCCACAGGGGATCCTATTGCCACCCCTTCTTTTTGTTGATAAATCCTACCTTCAAAAAATATATAATTATTTTTCAGAATAGTTTCCAATAATTCTGTACAATTGTTTCCACACAACTGTTCTACACCCCTTCTCTCCAAATATTCTTGGGTCCATTACAAACCTATAGAATGTGGTATAACTGTGTATAGATCATGAACATCAATTGTTACCAATAAGTCTGTTTCAGAGTATACAATGTCATTCATTTTATTTCAGAAGTCCCATGAATCTTTACACAGGTGTTGTTCATCCTTTAATAGATGTTTAAGATTAAGATCCACAAATTGATCACATGCCACTGTGATGGATCCCTGCCCATCCACTATGGGTCTCATAGGGGGCTTTTTGATGGATTTATGAATTTTAGGGACCTCAAAAATAATTGGCACCTGAGGAGCTACCATGTTTAAATACTTAAATTCATCCAGGGTTATGCACCCTTCAATAAATATATCCCTCAACTGATTGTTAAATCTATAATAAGAAGAATTTAGTTCAGATATACTCAATTGCTTATACGGATTGCCCTCTAATATATGAAAAATACATTCCCTATATTCAGTTTGCTTCATGATGACACTACCCCGTCCCTTGTCTGGCTTCATAGCCCTTAAATCATTACTTTTATAAATGAAATAACTTCTTCCTCACTCCATGCATTCTGTTCAACCCTATTTGCTTTCCCACTAAGCACGGCCTATAAATCCAGCTCAGAAAGTTTTTCAAACAGCAACAACAGGGGACACAAGGGAGAGTTATACAAATTGGAAGTCCTAAGACTATCCATATTAGTCTGGGTATAATTAAATAAAACCCTGAAATTCAACTTACGCGTATACAACTTTAAGTCCAATAAAACATTAATCAAACTTGGAAAACAGTTATCCACACCTCAATGGAACTCCAGAAGACAAAAAACAGTAGATGGACTTAGCACAGTTTTAATGCAGTAAGAAAGCACAACACATAAATGATACTCCTTGAAAATACGTTTTTGTCCTCAACTTCATCAGATACAACTAACAAACTAAATTACATGCCTTAAATACTTCAATTAAATACAAATTCACCAATAAAAACAGCGCATCACTAAAATTAACATGTTATAGGCTTTACCCACAATCATTTTCACCTCCACTAACATAAATAACTTCATTTACAACAACAATTCTACACTTTAAAAGTTATTTTTAATACAATTCATAATGTAAAATAAACCCTGTAACTGCTTTCATCAATAAAGGTTAAAACAACATTTCTCCTTAAAGATAATAAATCATAAAAAAAAACTTGATATATAAGTATATAAAATTTATAAAAAGTTATCCACGTGCCCTCTATTGGATCTAAAACTCACAACTGCTTCGCATTTAAAATAGCTATGGAATCTCAATATGCAGGAACTCAACACAATCAAATGGCACATTTATATACTTTTTGTAAATGTTATAATCTTGCCGCTCTCAGCTTTAAAACTGGAGCCAGGGATAAACCATTGTTTAGTCCAGGGAACCTACTGGCTTCTAAATAATCTGCCAGTAAAGTTCCCTGTATTCAGTTCTGGTCACCCACATACCATCCCTCATATCCCTTGGGATCTCCTCAAGTACAAAAAAACTAAACTTTCCTTTTCCACATTCTATACTGTACCTATATAGTGCATTATTGACATTTCTATTACTTATGGCATTCAAATGTTCATATACTCTCCTTTTCAGCTTCCTCTCGGTTTCTCCTACATAGAATGCCTTGCACTGACATAAGGCAAGATATACAACCCCGCTGGTCTCACAATGACTATAGCTCCTTGCCATGAGGGTTCTATTTCTGGAATCCAGGTGGACTAGTTCAGTATTCATAATGAAAGGGCATTGCGCACATCTCCCACATTTGAATGTCCCTTTCGTTCTTTACAGTCATAGTGTCCTTACAAAACGTTTTTGATACTTGTTCCCTTCCTATGGACACATTTAAAAGGGGTTTAAAGTCAAGTTTAAGGTCACTGATTCTACCGAACCTAGTCCATTCCCTTCCGATGGCTCTACATACAACATTGGCATCCCCACTAAAATCAGGGATGAATGCCGAACCAAAGCCCCCCTCATTCTTATTTTCTTTCAAACGTAAATGATCACCCACAGGGCTAAATTTGGGAATTCCCAAGATTGGGGCATATTAGCCTGTCCTCTCACTTGCCACCTCCTGTTTCACTTGGGTGATTAAAGTTTCTGGGTATCCACGTTCCCAGAACATCCCATGTAGCACATCACATTCCTTTAAGTTTCTGGGTATCCACGTTCACAGAACATCCCATGTAGCACATCACATTCCTTTAAGTTTCTGGGTATCCACGCTCACAGAACATCCCATGTAGCACATCACATTCCTTTAAGTTTCTGGGTATCCACGGTCACAGAACATCCCATGTAGCACATCACATTCCTTTAAGTTTCTGGGTATCCACGTTCACAGAACATCCCATGTAGCACATCACATTCCTTTAAGTTTCTGGGTATCCACGTTCACAGAACATCCCATGTAGCACATCACATTCCTTTAAGTTTCTGGGTATCCACGTTCCCAGAACATCCCATGTAGCACATCACATTCCTTTAAGTTTCTGGGTATCCACGTTCACAGAACATCCCATGTAGCACATCACATTCCTTTAAGTTTCTGGGTATCCACGTTCCCAGAACATCCCATGTAGCACATCACATTCCTTTAAGTTTCTGGGTATCCACGTTCCCAGAACATCCCATGTAGCACATCACATTCCTTTAAGTTTCTGGGTATCCACGTTCACAGAACATCCCATGTAGCACATCACATCACATTCCTTTAAGTTTCTGGGTATCCACGTTCACAGAACATCCCATGTAGCACATCACATTCCTTTAAGTTTCTGGGTATCCACGTTCACAGAACATCCCATGTAGCACATCACATTCCTTTAAGTTTCTGGGTATCCACGTTCACAGAACATCCCATGTAGCACATCACATTCCTTTAAGTTTCTGGGTATCCACGTTCACAGAACATCCCATGTAGCACATCACATTCCTTTAAGTTTCTGGGTATCCACGTTCACAGAACATCCCATGTAGCACATCACATTCCTTTAAGTTTCTGGGTATCCACGCTCACAGAACATCCCATGTAGCACATCACATTCCTTTAAGTTTCTGGGTATCCACGTCACAGAACATCCCATGTAGCACATCACATTCCTTTAAGTTTCTGGGTATCCACGCTCACAGAACATCCCATGTACCACGTGACATTCCTTTAAGTTTCTGGGTATCCACGTTCACAGAACATCCCATGTAGCACATCACATTCCTTTAAGTTTCTGGGTATCCACGTTCACAGTACATCCCATGTAGCACATCACATTCCTTTAAGTTTCTGGGTATCCACGTTCACAGAACATCCCATGTAGCACATCACATTCCTTTAAGTTTCTGGGTATCCACGTTCACAGAACATCCCATGTAGCACATCACATTCCTTTATGTTTCTGGGTATCCACGTTCACAGAACATCCCATGTAGCACATCACATTCCTTTAAGTTTCTGGGTATCCACGTTCCCAGAACATCCCATGTAGCACATCACATTCCTTTAAGTTTCTGGGTATCCACGTTCACAGAACATCCCATGTAGCACATCACATTCCTTTAAGTTTCTGGGTATCCACGTTCACAGAACATCCCATGTAGCACATCATATTCCTTTAAGTTTCTGGGTATCCACGTTCACAGAACATCCCATGTAGCACATCACATCCCTTTCTAAATTCTTCATCATTCAAAGTCATTCTACTAATTCTTACAAATTGCCCTTTTATAATGCCTTTCTTCTGATGGAAAGGATGGACACTAGCATAATGTAGAATAGAATTAGAGTATGTCTTCTTCCTGAATACCCTTGAATTAAATGTATTACCTTCCTTGTAAATAGTGATGTCTATTGATGTCTAGTGATGTGTCTAGTGACGTTTGAGGAATACCTAAGAGAACATACACATTTAAACCCTGATGAGATACATATTTGTATGCAATTGATGGAACTGGTTTTAAAAAATAATTACATTTTCATTCAGGGAGAATTTTTTCAACAGACCAGTGGAGTGGCAATGGGGGCAAGGTGTGCCAACCTGATACTAATGATGTGGGAGAAGAAGTTTGTTTTGAATAGTATATACAAGGATTGCTGGGTATTTTACAAACGTTTTTTAGATGATATTTGTATCTTTTGGAAATGAACATTTCAAACATTCATGGAATTTTATCATTACATTTCCGAATCTACTGAATTTTTAAGGTTTACCTACAATATTGGCCATAAAGAAATTGCATACTTAGACATCACTATTTACAAGGAAGGTAATACATTTAATTCAAGGGTATTCAGGAAGAAGACATACTCTAATTCTATTCTACATTATGCTAGTGTCCATCCTTTCCATCAGAAGAAAGGCATTATAAAAGGGCAATTTGTAAGAATTAGTAGAATGACTTCGAATGATGAAGAATTTAGAAAGGAATGTGATGTGCTACATGGGATGTTCTGTGAACGTGGATACCCAGAAACTTAAAGGAATGTGATGTGCTACATGGGATGTTCTGTGAACGTGGATACCCAGAAACTTAAAGGAATGTGATGTGCTACATGGGATGTTCTGTGAAGGTGGATACCCAGAAACTTAAAGGAATGTGATGTGCTACATGGGATGTTCTGTGAACGTGGATACCCAGAAACTTAAAGGAATGTGATGTGCTACATGGGATGTTCTGTGAACGTGGATACCCAGAAACTTAAAGGAATGTGATGTGTTACATGGGATGTTCTGTGAACGTGGATACCCAGAAACTTAAAGGAATGTGATGTGCTACATGGGATGTTCTGGGAACGTGGATACCCAGAAACTTTAATCACCCAAGTGAAACAGGAGGTGGCTAGGGAGAGGACAGGCTAATATGCCCCAATCTTGGGAATTCCCAAATTTAGTCCTGTGGGTGATCATTTACGTTTGAAAGAAAATAAGAATGAGGGGGGCTTTGGTTCGGCATTCATCCCTGATTTTAGTGGGGATGCCAATGTTGTATGTAGAGCCATCGGAAGGGAATGGACTAGGTTCGGTAGAATCAGTGACCTTAAACTTGACTTTAAACCCCTTTTAAATGTGTCCATAGGAAGGGAACAAGTATCAAAAACGTTTTGTAAGGACACTATGACTGTAAGGGGGGGGGGCCCGAAGAAAGAAAGGGACATTCAAATGTGGGAGATGTGCACAATGCCCTTTCATTATGAATACTGAACTAGTCCACCTGGATTCCAGAAACAGAACCCTCATGGCAAGGAGCTATAGTCATTGTGAGACCAGCGGGGTTGTATATCTTGCCTTATGTGAGTGCAAGGCATTCTATGTAGGAAAAACCAAGAGGAAGCTGAAAAGGAGAGTATATGAACATTTGAATGCCATAAGTAATAGAAATGTCAATAATGCACTATATAGGCACAGTATAGAATGTGGAAAAGGAAAGTTTAGTTTTTTTTTGTACTTCAGTAGATCCCAAGGGATATGAGGGATGGTATGTGGGTGACCAGAACTGAATACAGGGAACTTTACTGGCAGATTATTTAGAAGCCAGTAGGTTCCCTGGACTAAACAATGGTTTATCCCTGGCCCCAGTTTTAAAACTGAGAGCAGCAAGATTATAACATTTACAAAAAAGTTTACAAATGTGGCATTTGATTGTGTTGAGTCCCTGCATAGTGAGATTCTGTAGTTATTTTAAATGTGAAGCAGTTGTGAGTTTTAGATCCAATAGAAGGCACATGAATAACTTTTTACAAATTTTATAAACTTATATATCTAGTTTTTTATGCTTTATTACCTTTAAGGAAAGATGTTGTTTTAACCTTTATTGATGCAAGCAGTTATAAGGTATACTTTACATTATCAATTGTATTAAAAAGAACTTTTAAAGTGTAGAATTGTTGTTGTAAATGAAGTTATTTAGGTTAGTGGAGGTGGAAAGGATTGTTGGTAAAACCTATAACATGTTAATTTTAGTGATGCACTGTTTTTATTGGTGAATTTGTATTTAATTGAAGTATTTAAGCCATGTAATTTAGTTTGTTAGTTGTATCTGATGAAGGTGAGGATGAAAACGTATTTTCAAGGAGTATCGTTTATGTGTTGTGCTTTCTTACTACATTAAAACTGTGTTAAGCCCATCTACTGTTTCCTGTCTTCTGGAGTTTCATTGAGGTGTGGATAACTGTTTTCTAAGCTATGATTGCACTTTTTCTTCTTCATTGTGGTTGTTAATCAAACTTGCCGAACGTGCTGGCACAAAGTTCATACCTCGTGCAAAAAAGTCAGCATAGTTAGAACCTAAATTCATATCTGTATAATTAAATAGTTTAAAGTCTCTTTTAGTATTATGCACAACCGTGACTGCACGTTTATCGTTTTGTTTGTCATTTGCTGTTTCCTCTTCAAATACCCGAGTGCAAATCCCTAAGTTCATCTCCTCCACTTTGTTGTTCCTGAATAGGGTGGAGCATTGGCTCGATAGATAATCCTCTGATTGGTCCTGTTGAATCTCCACCCATTGTTGTAATTGGGTTGGTAATTGTTCCTTCGATGCCTGATACGTTCCGACCGTCTCAGCTGGGAAAATCCTGCCCCTCCTCCAGATCATCCAGCACATTGGTTGGATCCCTGTTCTGTACAGTCACTCCTTTTTCAGTCATCACTTGGTTGCTAGTGTTACCATTTATTGTTGTAACAGAGCCATTTTCAAAATCCCGTCTACCCCATACCTGTGATTCTGGAGGAAGGGGGTAGGCACAACCATTTGCATAGTCCTTTCTAAGCCTGTTCAAACTTCTTCAACTTGTATTTTTTTTTTGAATGGGCTATACTTTGCTCTATACTGAAAAAAATACATGCATGCTCAGTTTTAATCTCAGGATATTAATTATCATTAATGACACGATCATTTAGAACCATTACCTCCATTGTTAATTTGTCCATTAATCTGTCATTGTGTCTTATAAGAACCTCCATAAATTCTCATCCTTGCTTGTCAAAAAGTTCAAGTAGCTCCTTGTGTAGAGGTGAGTCCCTTTCGAGCCCCAACGGAAATCTCCATTGCTGGAACCCTTTAGGGATCAATTTCACCTTAATACATTCAGTCAGGTAGAAATTCTCTAGTTTAAGCTTTTTAACTTAAACAGCTTATAGTCTAATTGGTTCCTATTGGTAGACAAGTCCTCATCATGTTGTAGAGGTGCATTATTATCAAAACCTGTGTTTGCCATAAGCCACTCGTTAAGGTTCGGTATGATGATTTGACTGTGCTGCCCAATCCAATTAGCTTGTACTGCTGCCACATTACCAGAGTGTATGTTGTTCTGAAATGTAGGAGGTTGTAAGTTGTTAAATCGACCAGACTCTTGGTTTGACTGACCTGCTGCCATATCCAGTGCCGGTCCTTGATGTAACACCCCCTCTACTCGCTGTGATAGTTGTACCAGGAGTGTGAGGTTTCCTATTGTCTGTTGCAAAACAGAAAACTCTCTTACAACTTCAAAATCTGATGTGCCTGAATAAAGTGGTTGTCATGAAGACGCCAGCCCTGTAGCCATAGTATATCTAAACTCAGAAACAGAATGCAGCAAACAAACTTGAAAAAACATACAGTAACACCAGGTACAAGGAAAAGCCTCAACACTCCAACCACGTCCATAAAAAGTAAAAATTCACTCTTTTTAATAAGTTGTGTTAGTGCTTTCATTTTAACATCTATAAAACTTCTTCAGATACATGTCATTTTCCCCTCCCCATTCTTAAATAGGGTACAAAGGTCATGTGACCCTCAAATCAGATGTCATGTGATCATTCCCTCACATTCATAAAATAAATTACATATATTTGCATATACGTAATCCTCAAAAGTTAAAAACTCAGTATAAAAAATCAATCCACAAGAAAGGTCAATATACAACAGCTCAATATACAGAGAAACCTACCTCATATTATAAACCAGAACATTAGAAATGTACATTCTTATGAGTTTCCATTTATGTTAATAAACAAGTCGTTAGACGATCACGTATTCAGTTATACCAGTCCCACCTGCATTTTTAAAGTTGCAAATGTGTTTCCGTACAAACTTTTTCTATCTAGCTAGGGCTTTTAGTTTCAAAATGGGGGCTATACTAATACCTTCATTCAGTCCCGGATGTCTATAAGCCTCTATCTTTAATTGCCAGATTAATTCCTGTCTTTCCAGCATAATAGACCAAGGACCTCCCCGTGGATTCTTTTCCACCTTTTCTAATATACTAAATTAAAAAAAGTGGTCATTATATTGCTCCAAGTGTGTGTACAAGGCATTAGTTGTTTTTTCCTTTTATAATGTCGTATAAGTACTTGTAAATACGGTTTCGGAGCTTACGTTCCATTTTGCCTATATAAAAGGCCTCTTGATGTTAATCCTACCCCCTTCTAGTATGTGTCTACACATATTACACCTACCACATTTAGACATCCTAGGATGTGCAACCAATACTGTGTGTTTTGTCTCTAATAAGTTTTTTAGATCATCCCTTAACAGCCTGTAGGAGACACAATACAGGTACAGGACTCTGAGGAGTTGTACATTGGACATGTTATTTATACCCTGTATTATTTTATTGAAGAACCACTAGTGACATTCAAATTGTTCGATGTGACTGTTTTTGTATATAGCCAAGGAGGAACTATACTCAATGATAGGTGTGATTAGTGCTGAATGCAGTGGAACAATGACTTGCTTCCTTGGACCTAGATACTAAACTTTTTTTCTGTAAGTTGCATAAGATAGAATGATTTCCTCACTACTGTAGGCAGGTGATGGTTAAAGTTTAGTTTACTGACTATGTGTGCCCCCAAGTCCCTGACTACTTGGTTGACTTCTAGGGGTTTGATGTCAGTATGGTAGTTATCAGAAGTGGCAGATTTCCCAAAGGGTAGTATTATGCATTTCTTGACATTTAGTTTTAGTCCATGGCTCTACCAGTTATTTGTCTGTACCAGCCATTCTTGGAGAACATCAGTGCTATTGGTGGATTCTCTGGATCATTATTTGCGATCGTCTGCAAATCTGGTCAGTCATAAGCCCTTGATGCTGGCTTTGAATTCAGAGAAATAGATGCCAATAAGGATCAGTCCCAGGACTGATGCCTGAGGGACACCGCTGGTGACTGGCATCTTTGTAGAGGTGGACTTCACAATTCTAACATCCTGGGTCCTTTCTGTGAGCCAGTTGGCTATCCATTGGGTGATATACTTAATCTCTTGAGTTTGTTAACAATGCCTGAGTAGGGTATTGTGTCAAATGCCTAGGCCAGGTCAGGTTTGGCATGGTGAACTGTTTTGCCCTTGTCCATTGTTTTGGTGACCTTCTTAAAGAAGTCTACCAGATTCAGCAGGAATGACCTGCCCTTGATGAAACCAAACAGTGTTGAGTCTAGTATCTAGAGGTTTACTAAATCATTACTGATTATTTCCATGATAATTCTTTCCATGGCTTTGCATATGGGACTAGTGAGACTTATGTATCTGTAATTTCCAGGGTCTGTAGATGGCCCACCTTTTTTCAGAGGGATGACAGTTGCTGTTTTCCATTTGTGAGGCAGAAAGCTTGTTTGGAGGATAGTGAAATAGTAATTCCAGAGGGCCTAAGAGGTAATGTTTCATGCTATGTAGAAGGCAGCCTGGGATATTGTCGGGGCCAATTAATGCAGTGTTCTTGGCCTTAGAGAGCATTGAGAACATGGTACTTCCTAAGGGGATGCTGGCAGGGGGGACAGAGAGAGAGAGAGAGAGAGAGATAGAGGGGGGAAAAGTCAGAGGTGAATTTGTCTGCCAGTAGGTATCCTGTATCATTTGGCTCATTATAAGTGGCTCCATTAACAATGGGCTCTGCAGACAACTGTATATTACCTGTGAGGCTGTAGACATAGCTAAAGGATATTTTGTGGTTATTCTTGACAATGAAGGCCAGAATTAACTCAAATGTAGCTTTGATAGACGTTATTGTCCTCTGAGTTTGTTTAGTCTGATGAGAGCACTTTTATTTTGCAGGGTGCTACACATCCTAATTTTTGCCATGGTTTTCTTACTCTTGTTATATAGCCTATTGATATTGTTATTTCAACAGGATGGCTTGTTTTTAAGTTACTTCTGTACTTATTCCTGGTGTGTACAGTTGCCTCTATGCAGTATTAACATGCTTGCATAGGATTTTTGTGAACAGTTCTGTGTACGCAGCAGTTTTCTCAGGGTTTGGGGGAATTGAAATTTTGCTAGGCTATCACTTAATAGTGGGAAGTTAGCCTTAGAGTAATTACTGAATGCTCCTTGGTTAACTGGGGTTCTGAGTTTTATTTTCACTTGAAAGGAGACAGTTTCATGGTCTGACCTTACCATAAAAGATATTATACAAAGGGGTGTACAACTCTCTCCCATGTTAGTGAGGACCAGATTCAGTACATTTGCAGCCTGGTCAGCATAGTGGCAATCCAGTCAAGAGAGTTTATGTTTACAAATTCCAGAAATCTCCATGTCAGGATGTTTGGTGCCATGCATGATTCCCAGTTACTATTGGGGTAAATAAAGTAGCCCATGAATATGTTATTCGGTTGGATAGTGAGTGTCTTCAGTAAGTTTGAATACATGCTGTGGGTTTCCTGGCTCATAGAGGGGGATCTGCTTGCAAGGAAGTGGTATGGGATTTTGTCTCTGGTGATTTGAATGTGGAGAAGCTCAAATGCATCATCCTGTTTGATGAGACTTGAGGTACATTTATTTTTTATTTAAATCAAGACACCTCCACATTCAGTCTCTGCATGTGTAGCAGCTGGTCTAAATGTGTGGAAGTATAGCAGCATTGTACTGCTGGAATGTTCTCTGTGTCTTTAAACCATGTTTTAATGACTGCACATATGTCAGCATTCATTAGGGTGAGGCGAGCTTGAAGGGATTGGCGTTTCTTGTTTAGACTCCTAACATTGAGGAGTAACATCTTTAGATTTTCTTGGTTTTGATTTGCCATGTCAGAAGGATTGTCAGATTGGCATTGCCTAAAAAAGGCACTATGAAGGAAGACAATGTTTTAGCTAATATAAGAAAGACCATCCCTGGAAAAGGAGCATGGTCTTTTGTCCATCTCCTTCCATGCTGACAAATATTGCACCTCCTTAGAATAACAACAGAAACAAAGTCAGTTATTAAATTTAGTCATCTTCTATTCATATTGTAAGATCATCCATGGAGAAAGTAGAATGCTGCTCAGTCATGCCAGTCTGGGACATGTATTCTGAGAGCTCTGTGATGTCTCACTTCATATAGTCTGGGGAGGTACAACTCAGGTCATTTATACCCACATGGACTATGACTGAGTCATACTGGTACGTGTGGCCCAATGACCTGAGTGCAAGCATAATATGATGAATCCTGGCCCCTGAGAAGCAACTGGCCGTGACTTTCTCCTTTCTCATCTTGGTGAGGGGGACATTAGGATGCCTCATAATGAAGTCTGAAATGAGCAAAATGTTGGTTCATGTGATTGTTTGCCTTACGGGCTTAGAAGTAGGGACTCCATGAGCTGTGGCTACATGTGTTGATGTGAGTGTTGTTTTGAAAGAGTGCATTTGAGGTTGCTGAGAGCATTTGTTATGTTAGGAAATCTTTGGAGTTTGGGAGGGCTACATTTAAGTGCCTCAGCATATGTGGGTCTATGTGTCTGGTTTGTGCTGTGTGTGATGGGTGCAGTGTTTGTGTACCACTGACAACCTGATTGAAATTAGGGGTGTCTTTATGTGAGAGCTTTGTCTCCAGTGACATTGTGTAAATACATCTGTCAGTGCCTTATCAGGTTGTTTGGCAATTAGCTAATTGTCAGTGGACATGAAGCAATTTCTACATTGCCTCAGGATGCCTATATCTACCAAGCTGGCAACAGAGACTGTGGGAAAGTTCATATCCATGGCAACAGGCCTTTTTTACTAATGAAATGGTTGTTGTATGAATATAGAGTAAAGCCAGGAGTATTTAGTTTGCAAATCTGGAGGCAGTGCTTGTTGCTGTGCAAACTAGTCGCCCTGTGCCTAACTAGGTATTGGTGAAATTTCAAGGGTGCTTTTACAAGAAAAGTTTTAACTCAAGGTGCTTATGTTTATACAGGGCACTGCCAAATACTTGAGGGAAACTACTGTAGCAGACTCTGACAATTTATGAACTATTTTTGACATATTCTGAAGTTAGATTAGACAGCAGCTAATCAAGCAGTACTTACTGAAATGAGAGAATTAGCTTTGTCAGGGATGACAAATAGTGGGGCTTCAGCTAACTGGGTACTATCTGGCTACTACTAGTGCTAAGAAACAATGTCCCTTTGCTTCTTTTCTCACCAGAAACAAAACGGTGACACTAATCCCAAGATGAGAAGCAGGCCATGTGCTCTTTGGTGATCATCAGTCTTATCTCAGATGATGCAGGGGTCCGTAGGCTTGTTGTACCCTTTTCCTAGAAGATGCTTTGAATAGCAACCAGACCAATATGGAAGGTGCCACAGGAACTCACTGCCCAATCAGAGACAGCCAGGAACCAATGACTCTGCAAAACAGAAAGACTAATCTAATAAGATGACTACTGAGAGATGGAATATGGGCTGTCCGGTGATTGGGGGTCTTGGACCAGATGTTGCAGATTTTAAAGATAAGATGAAAAAAAAATTAACATCCTAAGAGTTACAGTGTGCACTAAGCTATTAGTTACATATAAAAACAGAGGTGACTTGAGCTTTAGAAATACAAAGGGAGAGCCACCAACTTAAAAAAGTAAGATGGATTGGATGGGGTGGGCACTCAGTATTCAAGCTCTATAGAATACAGTGGGAAAACAAATACATTTTAAATAGCTTAAGGGGAGTGACTTTACAAAATTATAATTTTGTGTTTTGTGACAATAATCAATGAGAGAAGTGGGAAAGAATTATGTGGTTACATTAACATAAGGGGTGAGCAACTGGAGAGACAATAGGATTTAAGAACACAGCACCACTATCTGAGGATAGGTAAAATCTAATTTCTATGTGACTCACAACAGACACAACTTTGGTATATTTCCTAGTTTAAATATGTAATAGAAAACAGAATGTAATTAGAACTGTGTAATGAAAATACACCACAATATATATGCTGAATACAAGAAAGCAATAAAGCAATACAGAATACAGTCTGGGTTTCTTTCTCTCTCTGCACCACAGGGTTTCGAGTTTGTGAGCTACATTTTGATCAAACTGAATAGATTTATTGAATGTTGGGTTCTCTGATCTTCCTGTCTGATTTCACTTCTCTGTGACTGGATTATTTATCTTTGCAGTGGTTTAAAAGCTTTCTCCTCAGTAAATCCTTTAGTATAGTCATTTAGCACAACCTACTGCAAGAAATACCACAAGGACCTGATGTGGACTTCTGCTACTTATTTTATTTATTAATCCACTAAAGTGTACATATTGTGTATTGCAATAACTGTTTTTTATAGATGACCTCATATTTAACATCTCTAACTCATTCCTTTCTCTCATAAACGCCACTCTGCTATCCATAACTGAATTACCACTGAACGTTTCAGAGAATAAAACCATTACCATTACTCAAAGATGTTACCACAGACAGGTGCATACAAGGACTTAACTCAAGAACTTTACAGCAAGTTTCACAGAGCAGATACTTAACAACATGTCTTAATCTTACACTACCTTTGTACTCTTCTGTAAAAAAAGCCAGGAAAAGAGTGAGGGCATGAAAGTCAGAGTCACAAAGTCTCATATTATTTGTCAAAAATGGGAGAGACAAATTCAGGAACTATATTCTTATTCTTACACACTTTCTATGTTGTTTTGGAAAACTCCATTGCCAAAAAAATAATGAAATTGTTATTTACAATATTGTTAGATTTCAAACATCATTACCATGATGTCAACACCATTGCAGCACTCTTCCAGAAGCTAAATGACTTCCCATAATATACTGCATCACTTTTCCAAAGGCTAAATGGCCTCCTGTAATTCACAGTTGCACAGTTATTGAATCCCTGTCTACCCTACCATTTTATGAGTTGTTTCGCTATCTCACTTCTGCAAGGCAATTATTCTTTTTCCGTATTTGTAACGTCTCAGAGATTCTCAGACACTCCCCACATTAAGATAAGCACACCTACTTGTTTCACAGCATGCGGAAACAAAACTTTTTTGATTCATTACATCTGTGGAAAATTATTTGCACCATCATTGCATTTATTCCCTCTTTTCATCTTTTGTCGCTTCTCTTAAAGAATGATTTCATCCAAATGTTGTTTTTCCCCATGACAGCATGCTTTTTACTCCCTTTAATTTAACCACATGTCTCCCACAAATAAAGAAGTCAGCATTTCAGTCAGTTTTAAGTGCTTAATCCCAAATACTTTACACTTGTTTATGACTACTACACATCAAATTAAATAATTAATCAAATATTCAAATCCTCTAGAACAAAGCTGGAATATCTGCATGTTCTAATATTACCACAGTGAGTGTGTGTTGGGGGGGGGGGGTAGGCAGTGATATACCAGTATCATTTATTTATTTAACATTTGTTTACCTGGAAAGTCCAACTGGGACACAGTCCATTTTCACTGGAGACCCTGGGAGAAATGCTCCAGATGCATGTCTTTGGCAAGTGGAAGGAAACGGGACCACCCAGAGGAATCCCATGAGAATGCAGGGAGGACATGCAGACTCCACACAGAAGGCACCCCAGCCAAGAATCAAACCTGAGATCAGCAAAGGGAAAATAAAAACATAAATTAATTATAGCAATGGGTGGGGAAACCAAGTAGCTATGACAGCAAAATGAAAAGAAACATTGGAAATAACCCAGTCGGCTATGTGTGACAGCACATTTAAGTATGTTACAACACTGCAAATGACCACATGCCCTGAAAAGCAGCTCAGCATACCCAGATGAATGCCTTACAAGCCTTGCTGCAAGGTAATATCTATTTAATGCACCTCTTAGCATGTATTACTGCAGTTGCAAAATAATATGATATTTCTTTTGTTATGCCCTCATAGGAGGGACAAGTTTAAGGTCTGTGTTGAACCAAATATCTTTGTATCATCTGCTATCTCACAAGCTGTAGGAAAAGGTAAGGTTTACAACATTACAACTAATTAGGTCACTGCTCTTGAATTCAGTTAGTGTGAATAGATGAAGAATGTATACAAACATTGCTGGATTTTCAAGTGTAAAATGTCTCTTTCAGACAATTAATAAAAGCATTGAGAATTGGTAACCACTTGACATCTCATATAACAAGACAAGCCATTTAATACATCTTTGTAGCATTGCATTTAAAATCATTACTTTTATTATTTCTGTGCTATTATAAATATTGCATATAATTGTTTCATAAATTTGTTTTGTTTATTCAGATTGGTACTCAAATGTCTGACATGTATAACCATGTCATACCTTTTTTGTTTATTCAAATTAATACTCAAATGTCTCATGCTATTTTATATTTCTCATTTATGTTTACTTCAGGGTTGAGTCTGTAAAGGATCAATTACAATCAGTGTTGTACCCCAGTTAAGAAATTTAAACAAAATAAATTCACTAAATAAATATAAAATTAAATATAGGTTTAGTAGCTTGTTATTAATAAAATGTAGAGAATCCTGGAAAAAGTGATACTGACTGGCATTTTTTTCTACAGATATTAGGCAAGCAAAAATTCAGAATGATGTAAGTCAATGGTAAGAGACTGTCTGTCAATAAAACAAAATCATGCTGATATGGCATCTCCATTCAGCCATTTTGGGGTATAACAAATTAAAAAGTAATGCAAACTACTAATCAATGTTTTTACTACTATATAGAAAACCAATATAAGATGAAAGGCACATGTTGCAGAATTATCATTTAGGAAATTTCTTCTAGAAAAACCCATATGTAAGTGTAGCAGTGAAATCACTTAATTCTTGATAGAAGATTGGCGGTTCATAGTTATATGTCTATTATATGGCTGTACCAACAAAAATGCCCTGAATTTAACTTAAGCGTCGGAGTAAGTCATATATAAACTAACATGAATATCGAGAACTAAGTCAGCAAAATGTTATTTAATTTTGTGTGAATGTTGGTATTAGAATAACACTCTAGATGAATGTGCCAGTCTTCTTATTTAGTTATTTTGCTAATAATATCAATTGATAAATGATAGCTCTGTTTTTCAGTATTGCGGGTGTTATTATAAAGCTAACATCTATATTTTGCACCATTTATAATTGCTTTCTGTATTATATATCATATGTTACCTGTGAGTTGAGTTAAGGTGGAGATTACCTGCACTGATCCAGCTCATCTATACGTGAAAATAATTACATTTGATTTACTTAGTGCTGCTGTTTCAAGTATGAGATGAGTCGGTAATGACAGCTGAAAGGAAAGGCATTTTAAGAAAATGGTGGACTACCCAATGATGTGTCAAGCACATCTTATCCTCTGAGAGGCCCAGTACTTTCCAAAATGTCAATCCAGGAGATACTATTTATGTTTAGAAAATGAGCATTATCAGAAACATTAAATTTAAAATAGTTACTAAAAAGTTACTATAGAGACAGAATTGGAGATAACTACCTTATCCAGCCAGAGGAGATCTGAAGGTAAATCCCAAGAGTCTAAATACTCTAACCAGGAGGAGTAAATTCTGTCATAACCTACACTTATTCCATGGATTGTTTTTGTATTTTTTCATTCCCCCTACTGCCTGCCAAATATCAGCCCTTCAGTGACCATCTGGCTTATTCCTTTCCATCACTGGACGAGAGGTGTTTATGTGATTAATTTGTTACACCACAGGATGAAAGATCTCAACCTGTTAAGAGGTCAATGTGGAACACAGACCGTGACAATGTGTGACAAACAGTCAAAACGTGGAACACCCTATTTTCACACTGCACAAAAATGCATTTCCATGGTGCCAGGCTGACTTGGTCTTTTAAGCAAAATCAGTAATCTGAACTATATATCAACCAAGAATTAACACTGTACACATCTAAAATTCTTTTATAAAAACTCAGCATGTAACTGAAGTCAAAAGTTTATTGTATAATCAGAAAAATACTACCATAACTAAGTACGCAATCAATGACAGATGACCCACTTACAGTCAGAAACCAAAAGGAGCAACTCTGCATAAGTCTGAGCTTTCATAACCTAGGCACTTTTTTGCAGAGCAATTACATTTCACATGATTTATTAAACAATACCACTCAAGTACATCTTCATTATGTTATATCCTCATTTTGAGCCTTAAAATGTCCATGTTCCTTGAAGTTCTACATTGAAAGGATCAGTCACACAGTCAGTGTATTAAAACAATTTTAACAGATATTCACAGTAAATAATACTGAATTATATTAATGCATACACATCACTTATTATAAGTATAAAGTAACTCATTTTTGCCATCCTGTGAACTCCTAGTTGAAGTTATTAGTAAGCTGTTCTGACCTCCTACAGACAGTGGGGAAGGAGAGCTTAAGGTGCAGCCCTGTAAACATAAAACACTTAAGCTGCCAGTATCCCCCCCACAATAAATCCACAGCAGAGAATTCTCTTATACTGTACAACACTAATAGCATATAATACACAAAATACTTAACTGACATTCATGGTAAATAATACTTTATTAACATTTTTTACTGCGTGAGCTCCTAGTTGAAGTTATTAGTAAACTGTTCTGCCTTCCTACAGATGGTGCAAACATTAAAAAAAAAAAAACTTCTAGAATGTCCCTAACCCTCTAAAAACACTGAGTTGCCAGATGTGGTCTAACCCCCACCAAATCTACAGCAAAGGACTCTGCTATCCTGTAGAACAAAAATTATAAAAATATGCACGTTTAAGTATTCTTTCTTTACTGTTCTAACAAAACCTGGACTAAATATTAGGCACTTACTTGCAGCCAAGATATGCTGAAGAAATCACAGATCAGTTTTTCAGTACTGGCTTGCACATTGTACTGTAGTCTTCACTCTCCACTGTCCTCTGTTCAATTTTCCTAATATCCTTGCTCGAAGTCCCCAAAAGTTTGACAGCTGCTGAAATAATCCATCAGTCACTCACTTATAACTGTTCATTTTTCTGCTTCTGATTGGTTCACTTTGCATCATAGTCAACCTCTGATTGGCTCATATTACCTGTATGCTGATTGACTATCTTTGTGGTATATGAGCCAATCAGAAAGTGCAAAGCATCGCCAACACTCTTAATGTGGAACTTAGAAACTTTGTGAGTGCTGTGTCTTAAATGTGGCACATTCTGCATAATCTGGAGCACTTGGAAGATGAGACAGGTGGTTATAATTTAGTTGGCTATCGGTGCTATTTTTTTGCTGGCCTTAATCCTTAATTCCCATGGCAACTGACTGTTGTGAGTCACAGTAACAGCCTTTGTACATCTGGACTTCTCTGCAGGTCCATCTCTACCTCCAGGATATGCTGCTCTTCTGAAACATGTCCCACCACAGTCTAAGCACCACTGACATTGCATCCTTGCTCTGTCACTCATTCAGCTTTCGTTAGGTCTCAGTATATTTAGGGCCCTAGCCACGATGTCACTCAGGATGGGCGAGCTGGTGTCAGCCACATAGTCCCATCTTCTATTTCTTGGCTTTTCCATTTTCTGAAATATTAGCCAAATTCATGTCATCTGAGTCATATTCAGAGCTTTATCCCTTTACACCAACGTGTCCAAACTTTTTTGGCATAGGGGGGCAGATATCATTCTTGACAAGTTTGGATGGAGAGGTTGCCATTACTCAACATGTATCTACTTTGCTTTGGTACCTGTTGACATTCTTAGGACTGAAAACACAGTCCTCAGAATACTGACACTGAATTGGCTAGTTTAGCCAAACTATACACTATGTCTGACATGCAATATATTAAAGTTTTCCCCATGCTCTAAGTACATCAATCTTAGTGTTAGTATACATATATAAGTAACAGGAGTACAGACGGCAGGCAGAGATTCTGATGTTGTTGATGCAGCACATGAAACTGTCTTGCATAGTATTCTTTACAAAATATTTGTTTCAAATGTTGAAACTCAACTTTATAGCCATGCAATTTATGGGGTCACTGTTGTGTGCTGCAAAGTTATAATCAAAATCAGCTTTGAATGCCCACTACATAGAAAAATGGGATCCAGGAATAAGCTCAGATGTTAAACCACATTAGTGGTTACACCTCTAAAATTTGACTATAATTGTGTATTTCAACTTGCTGCTCTCAGACAAATATAGTTTACCCTTCCAACCCACAATACCACCAAAAGAAAATGCCACACTTCCTCCATGCATCTGTCATGTTTATTGTGATAAATGTGCAAGAATCAAACAAAAAACACATATCATGGGGAAGTCTATATTATAAGTTCAAAGTCTGAAAACTTTGAATCTCATATGATCGACATCATATGAGCTAAGTTTTCAAACATTGAACGTTTCAACAGAGATCACCATAGGGAATATTTCCCTTCACTTAATTGTAGTGCGATCTCGGAGTTGGTATATTTATGTAGCGGGGGATGTGGGAGGTGCAGGGGAGCTTGCCCCCCTGCATAGAGCGTTCAGGTAGGTTTTTTTATTTTTAGTTTGCTTATATTTTATGTTCGATGTTTGAAAACTTCACTTATATGGAGTCGATCATATGAGATTCGAAGTTTTCAGACTTCGAACATATAGACCCGTCATGGGAATAGTGAGAAAATGTTTTTATAAAATGCATATTGAGCACTTTCATCAAAAGATTGTAAAATGACTTCTTTAGAATAACATTAAAACCAATTCTGTTTCCATTTATAAGTCCCAACCTCATATGATCCACATGATTATTATAAATTACTTATATTTAACCAAGTACAATATGAAAAAATCTATACATACAATTTAATAAAACATTTTTAAAAGACAATATTTTAAACAAAACTTCTGCATATTTTTCAAATTAATGTGTAAAAAGACATTTATAATTTTATCAGAATTCAATTTTAAAATACTAGAAACTAATATGTCATTTAAATCTGGCACTTCCCCCACATCAAGTCTTAGCTTCCAGACAAGTTCATGGACCTCTAATCTGCTACAAAATGGGCCTCAAAATTAACTTGTTCTAAGAAGGCAAAAGTGAACTCTTTGAGGCTGTTACATAATGAAGCATGTCTTCTCAATTTATTATTTGTATCTTTTTTTCACCATATCTTTTATATACTCATAAATTATTTTCCTAAGGAATAAACACTTTTCCCAACATAAAATGCTGGGCAAGAAACACACTTTTTCAAATAAAAAACAGTGAAGAATTTAAACTAAAATGCCATTTGTGATGCAGACTGTGTTTATAATTCTTGCTATTAAGTACCAATTTTTGAAACACAAATTCACATTGACTGCAAGCTCTGCATCTAAAAGTGATAGTTGAAAGTATATCATTATGTTTTAAGATATTCTTAATATTACTATTCTTGAAAACAAAATGGGGGACAAATCCTAATGTGCTACTGAAAACATTATTGTGTAAAAATATACCTCACTGTTTAGTAATGATATTTTTAATGTCTTGAGCTACATGAGAGAATGTTAAAATGATAGACCATGAAAAATTGCAATTGTTAATAAATGTATTTAATTGTAATACATTCTGCTGAGTTGCCCAGATTTGCAGCACATCTCAGATTCCTCTGTTCTAAAACCTAGTCTGATGTTTGTTTCAAGATGTAGCTAGGATAACCTATTTCAAGAAAGTAACCTTTTAATATATTTAGTTCATTTCAGAAATAAAATAACCAGTTGACAGTTTAGAAAATGTAATCATTTGGCCCTTGAATATGCCCTTCTTTTGGTGAATAGATATCAGCTTGTATAATATAAATAACTGTTTGAAAATGTTGGTTTCTAAAAAAATTTGCAATGGCTCTACAACTAACAAAATCCTTATAAATACTGATATCAAAAATAAAATTAGTTCTCCAGGTAACTTAGGTAAATTTCAAAAAGTAGTGTTCTGACCAATATAAGTAAAAACTCCTCAAAATCATTGACAGTATGGGCCAGATTCCAAAAGAGTTGACCTCAGTGTATGTCTGCCCTGATTCTGAAAGACCTGCTGTCAGTGTAAGTGACTTACTTCAGTGTAAGACCCATCTATAAACAGGCTTAATACAGGGACCAGAATCTATAACATCTGTGCTTAGTGTAAGTGACCACTTACACTGCAAGCAAGTCTTCTGGAGTTTGGACCTGCCTTTCCAGCATATAAAGTTATCATCAAGGAACCTAAAATAAGATTTTATATAGTTGGTAAGCCTTGAATCAAATACAAACTTAGATTCTCAGAAACTTAGGACAGTGATTGTCTAAATAGGGTCAGCTGATGCCCCATTGTCATACCATTTATTTTGTGATAATATTCACCATCAAAAACAAAAAAATGTTCAAGAGAACTGTTTCCATGAACTCCTCTGTGAACAACAATTAATTGCTGTCTATGCCCTTACTATGAACTAACATTTCATTAAGCCATTTTAACCCTTCCTTATGTGGTATACAAGAAAAAAAAAGATATTGGATGTCAGTTTTCACAAAATAAATATCTGGTAAAGAATCATTGTTGTTAAAGGTTTAAAAAATCTGAGGAATCCTTCAGAATGTATTTAAAATTACTGAAAACACACTTTAGTTTTGTATCAACGAAAACTGAAAGCGGTTTGGTTTTAGAAGTCATAGCCAACAGTGTTGGTTGCTTAGGAGGATTGTATCAGTACTTGAGTACCTACTGGATGCTAAATATTTCAGGATAACAGGTTCCCTAACATTGTTAAAAAATCAAATGCATTTTTATCAGTACAATCTTCAGTGTTAAAATCATTTAACATGAAATTGATTTTACTATAAGACATGTTAACTTTGTTTTAGAAACTTATTCATAAAAGGAAGCATCAGATAATATCTGCCATATTTTACTGAAGTGTTCAATGGAATCCATTAAGTATACTCCATCTCCTTTGTCTGGTTTTATGTTAAGAACATTTTTATTATGTAATAATTTCTATAACGTTTCTCTTTCAATTGGTGTTAAGTTATAATTGTGCAAGAAATTATAGTCACAGCAATGTATTTCAACTTATTCACCCATAAAAAATGTGCACGAACCCTGTCAAGGCAAATCAATAATGGTTCAACTATTAAATGACAGTAGAAATCTGCCACTTTCTCTTACAGACTATGTCAGTGTACTCCATTATAACATCTTTATTGACTTTGTACATCCCTTAGCTGATAAAAATGACTATGAAATTCTATTTCATCTTGCTTCCCTCAAAAAATAAATAAAAATAAAAAATAAATAAATAAATAACCCCACCATGCCATACTGAAATAAAAAGTGGCTATAGTAATGCATTTAAACATATTACTCTCAGAAGTACCCACTGTTTCACTGACAAATACTATCAATGATTGATTTAAAAGTAATAAAAAAATAATAAAATTGCCTATATCCACACACCCCTTTTACACTAAGCATAGTTACTTAAGATCTTCTTTCAAGCTTCTTTCAGATATATGTATGTGCACAATTGGATAATATTAAAGTAAATGGGAAATAGGTATCTGAAACAATAAAATCTGTTACAGAAAGCAGCAGCAAACTACAAATGACTTAAAAGTACAGAAAATATCACCAAAACTACCTATATGCATAATAAAGCACCCTTACAATATCTGATAAAGTAATAATAGTATTGTAATTTTTAATCAAAATATGCACAGTTTAAAATTAGAGATACAGCTGTCTGACAAACCCTGGCCCCAACCCAATTTTAATAAAATTAAAACTCAATAATTGCAGAAAGGCAAAGTTAATATTGCTCAATTGGATTTAGATTCTTTATTATGCCGTGTGTTAATGTTGCAAAACACCTGCACAGTTATACTTACTGCCTAATTAAAATACTTAAACTAAATAACATCAAGGCTTTCCTGCATCTACTCTGGCCAAGTTATTTGCAGAGGAGGATTAGACTTTTACACAAATTTCTGAATTTTTTTACCTGAAGCTACAGCAGGTTTTGTCAGGGTCTTCTTGAACAGGATTTGAGTTTACTCCTCTTTACGAAAAGTACTAGTAAACCTTACGGTTGAAGCAGATCTCCTGTTCAAGTTAGTACCTTATTTCTGAAGAGGCATAGAAATTTGGTGAAGAAACCAGGCAACATTTTTTGCTTAGAGGTGAGCTACAAGTCAAAGTTACTATGACTGAATACATCTAGTCAGCTTAGAGGGAATCCTTGCTTTCCATGGAACAGATTATTTCATGTCTGATTTGGCTGTCACATGAAACCAGGACAAAGTGAAAGTCAGAGCTCCCCTGGAAAAAAAAACAATGTTTTAATTTTGCCTTTTTAAAGCTTGTTTTACATGCACTGAGATTTTTGCTCTGTGCAAGCATAGTAGTAGTATGTTGATTTTTACAACATCAACCTTTTGTGGTTGATCTTGTGATTGTCAATGTTTGGATCATCGCCTTTTTTCAGTAGATCTATTATACATGTGAGTATATTCCTTTTAATATAAAAAACAAGTGTTTGTATTCTAATCACAAACTATCTAAAAATGTAATACACATTTAATGTGTAGCACATTGGATCATATTTAATCAAAAACTTCATATACAGCAATGACTTTTTGAATTTGCTGCATTTGAAGTTTTAGATTAAATGTGATTTGATTAAATGTAAAACTTCATATACACGAAGTTATTTTTCTTGTACTCACTCCACAAACATGGTGGGCTTTGCCCCATCCCCCTTAAACATATTAACTCCATATCCATGCAACCATGGAGAAACGAAAAAACACCACTTACCATGAATCACTGGTGACATAAAAACACAAATTAGTAGCCCTGGCAGTACAACATGTGGGTGGCCACTAACAATGCCAAATGATGCATTAGCTGATCTGCCTTCCAAGCCCTATTATACCAACATCCTCAACCACATCAGCAGTCACTGTCTATAGCCCACTACACTTTTCAATCAAATATGATTAGATTAAATGTGTCTTAGACTATTTTTTAGACATTTAGTAATTAGATAAAATGAGTCTTAGATCAAATGTAAAAAATAAAACAAGGTCACTTTAAATCACAGATGCATAAAAGTCAAATGAAACAGTTTAAAAAGTAACTGCTTTTGTCTTTACTCATTTATCAAGACTTTATCAAACTGTTTTTAGAACTGAATCAAAATTCATTTATACTCTCACCTTTTGTTGAGAGACAAATTCTACCAGTTAACACACACATCATTACAAATATTTAAGTTCATTACGTCTCTGTTTTTTTTTTCCTCAGGATCATTCTATTTAACGTTTTAACCTTTTTACTTCTACCCATTACTTTTTATTTGTTTTTAACTGTGATTTTTATACTCACCAGTTCATTAAGTCCTGGTGGGAGATAAGCTCTCAACTTAATTTGCCACCTCATTTGCTTTGTACTTAATTTATTTTCTATAGCTCCTTTCTTGTTGTACAAAATGGCTTTCTCCAGTACAAAAAATATATTTTCTCTGCCCTTTACATTTAATTGAATGATGTTTTCTGATCACATACAAATGTTTTTTTTTCTTTAAAGCCAAATTCCTTTCCATCTGACCCACATAAGATGCACATTTCCCAAATATTGCTAAATATACTATTCACTCAGTGTTACAGTTATATAAATAAACCACTATTCCCTATTGTCCTATCATTGCCTACATCTATAACATTAACGGTGTTACATATGAACCTATAATACTTACTTTCCCCATATTAGTGCATTCAAACCTTTATGTTTTTTTCTGTACTTCTCCCATATTTCTTTCCAATACATTTTTCATATTACATACTTTTTACAAGAAAACACATGACTTTCAAGTATACTATACCAAACCATTTTATTTGTTTTTAAAATTTTTATTTATTTTTTATTTTCCCATTATCCTCTAAATAATCTAACATATACTATTAACCCCATTGTTGTATTTTTGTCTTTTATGACTTCTAAACATTCCATCTTTTTATATTTTTCACTATTGACTTATAAATGATTACCCTATTAGCCTTTATTTCTTCCAATACTTGATGAATTAAGCTTTCAGGATATTGTCCAGACTAAAACAGTTTTAAAATTGTCTGATACCAAGACAGTCTTCTCCTGATGTTAATCTCAAGGTTTTAATTAATCAACTTTTAACAATATTCTTTAACCAAAACAAATGATCACTTGGAATGTTTAAAAAAAGTTGCTTGCTATTTCCCTACATTTTTTATTTTTTGTCTCATTTTTAATATTTCTGTATTTAAAAAGTGCATCCTTTGTAAATCCTCTTTATGCTTGAAACTAAAAAAATGTATATTATCCAAAAAGTGATCTAAAACACATTCTATTCCACTTTAATTTTTTAAATACTTTTTCCTCCCATTCTACCAGCACAATAGTCTGAAAACTAAAGGTTATCATAGCCTGTGTTGCAACTCCAGTCTATAAAAATTCCCCTTTAAAAATAAAGTAGTCATGATAAACTTTTTCCAATAAAATCTTATTAACTGAATTAGCCACTCTCTTTTTGCATTCATGTCTTCAAAATGAGGAATAAAAAATAGACTTATTGTCTATTATCACAAATTAATTTTCTTCCCTAAAACACCAACTTTCACCATCACTGGTTTCAAATAAAAATCTGCTAGTAACTTAGTCTTTGACCCTGTTAGAATGAATATGCATCTAAACTGAGGCACATTCTCATTTACTTTTAAGTTGGATATATCAAAAAATGTGCTATCCTAGAATTTTTCAATTGTTAAATTAAACTTTGTCAATTAAACTTTCAGTTAAGCTTCCTTTTAAATACATATCCAAAATAATCATATCTATTCCTTTATAGGCTTTCAAAATATCCAAATACTTAACATTTTCATATGCATTTGCATCATTTAACAATTGCACTTTGGAAAACAGTTTCCTTAACTTGTCTTAATTCTTAACACTGCTTAGTGTTCATGTTTGTTGAACAATGCAATATCATTTGTACCTAACAGGAGAGGAGACATTCTTAACATTATTTTGTCACTGAAAGTATTTTTAGGCAACTAAATGTAAAGTATATTGGTTAAACTGGGGCATTAAAGAAGGTTATAAATGAAGGATGCTTAAGGAAACTGTTTTTTTGTTTCTGTTTAAATAAAAATCAAACAATTTCTGTTTTGAAAGTCCATTTGAAAATAAATCTGAGGTCTTTTAATGGGGCCAAACAGAAAACTTATTTTATAATTTAAAAGAAAATGAAGGGATAGTGTTAAATTCTTTGACTATGAAGGAAATTATGGAAACATAAAGGGGAACATTTGTGCATCCACTTCAGATAGGCATCTATAATGACAAGAAATATTTTACAAGAAATGGCATTACATATCTCATGTAAAGTGTTTTCATTTTTTTTTTTAATATTACCTTGGTTGCAACAAACTACAGCCGCGGTGGTACAGCGGTAGCGTTGTTACCTCACAGCAAGAGGTTCTCCCATTTGATTCTCGGCTGGGCTTGGGAGTGCCTTCTGTGTGGAGTCTGCAAGTACTCCCCGCGGTTGGGTCGCATTCGAAAGACATGCGTGCGTAAATGGGCGTGCCTTCATTGAAGGTTGAGTGTCGAGCTGGCACCTCGGCGTTTTGTAAAAATCTACTGCCAATCATTAGCGGACCAGAGTTCCGCTGTGGCGACCCCTTACTGGGAAAAGCCGAAAGACAAACAACAACAACAACCTTGGTTGCAACAAAATGGAAGCAGTTATTTCAATTCACTACTACCTTCTTATTGTCAAAATCTATACTTGGCCATCATATATAACTTTTTACAAAATATTTTGCATGAGTGATTCCAGGTCGACTGATGTGATCGCATCAACAACCATTTTCATTGCTAGCAATGGAGTTATAATTTTAGCTCCCTGCAAGATTCATCTATCTTGTCCATTGACTTCATATTTTCTTGATATGAAATATTTGAATAAATGTTTCTGCAGCTTGGAAAAGTTAACTTTGAACATCACTAGACCTTTACAAGTTCATCTTTTAATTTGTATAGTTGTTAATGGAATAATATCCAAGCGAACCAATAGTTTTCAGAAGGAACAGCACTATTTGTCTGAAGCAATGGTAATCTGTTTAAAGCATTTGCATTAGGATGATCTGTGCCAATAATATAAACCTATTGTATGCCCTTATGGTCTCAACATTATGGACTAACCTATGATTCTCAGAGACACAATTTTTAGTGCAACTTGCATTTAATTAAATAATTAAATGTGTAGCTTGTAGTGAATTTGAATGATAAGTCTGTGCTAATATAGTTTTCCACATTTCTCACTTCAAAAATCTCTACAAGCCATTGTTTGTTTAACTGCTATTTTTTTCTTCAGGTTTTAGGGTTCTAAAAATAAAATCTATTGGTTTATGTTATCTGTCTGTCAACTTATGTGAAAGCAGTGCATTAACACCACATGGAAATTTAACACACAACAATATCAAAGGATCCCATTTAATTCATCTGTATGATCTGACTGTTGTGTACCAAACTTCTTGCTGGATCAGATCCAGTTATTAGCTACTGCTCCAAGCCTTGAACTCCTTGAACTCCTTCAGACTTTCCCATAATTCATTTGTGATAATCTCTTCTCTTCAAATCTCATTTGTCACAGTAATCCCCAACTTGCATATGCTCCATAATATTTTACATTTATAGGTTCATAGGTTCATACTAGGCTATCTGCCCTGGGGCAATTATAAGCCTAGCCCGATTCTGTATGGCTTGTGCCACCCCTTGATTTGAGTATACTGTGCCCTTTTTTAAGATTTAGTTTGCTGTGCCTCTGTCTAATTGTGACACGGAAGTAATCCCCGGGACAAACCTACGATCCCCCATCCACTCATCAAGATTCTTCTTGAAGAGATTCAGTGAGGTGCTCTGCCTAACATGAATTGGAATTCTATTCCAGAGTGAAGGGAGCCTCTGGGTTATGAATCTGTCCCTCCAGCAAGTTCTCTTTATTTCAGTGCTGAGGTTCAAGTCCCTCGAGCATGTGGCTCTAAGGGATTTAGATTTACTGAGGTGGAGCATGTCCATTAATTCTGGATTGGACATAGCTTTATATGTCAGGCATAGATCGCCTCAAAGTAGGCGATATGCAACTGAGTAGAGCTGGAGTTTTTTTAACCGAGCAGCATATGGCATCTGTTTGAGTCCCTTGATCCTCTTGGTGAGGTACTTTTGGGGTCTTTCTAATTGCTGCAGGTGTTGAGTAAGGTACATCCCATAAGGGGCATTGTATTCTATGATGGGCCTGATGAGGGATGAATAAAGGGGCACGATTACTTCTCTTGATCTAGAGGTGAATCCTTTCATGATGAGATGGGCTATGTAAAAGGTCTTTCTAACCACTTTGGCAATGTGGTTGTCAAAGGAGAGATTGCTATCAACTTGGGTCCCCAGATCCCTAATTTCTTTCTCTGTATTTAATGGGTTACTGCCTATGTGGTAATTTGTGGGCACGTTGTTTTTGCCAAAGGGTATGACTATACACTTTTTGGCATTTAGCTTTAGACCATGGCTCTGGCACCAGTTATCCGTCTCTGTGAGACCTTTTTGAAGGATGTTTGTGCCAGCTGGAGAGTTGATTATGGCACCTAGTTTGCAGTCGTCTGCGAACTTGGTGAGCCATAGTCCTCCCACGTTGGCCTGTACCTCGGAAAAGTATATACCGAACAAGAGCGGTCCCAGGACAGAACCTTGTGGGACGCCACTTGTGATCGGTTTCGAGTCTGACATGGCTCCAGCAACTCTCACTCTGTGGGTTCTGTCTTTGAGCCAGTTTGCGACCCATCTTGTGACATAGGGGTTTATATTTAAGCTGGATAGCTTATCTATGATGCCTGAGTGGGGTATTGTGTCAAATGCCTTTGCTAGGTCCAGGTAGGCTGTGTGGACTACCTTCCCTTCATCTATGGCTTTGGTGACTGTTTTGAAGAAGTCAACCAGGTTCAAAAGGCAGGATCTGCCCTTGACGAAGCCGAACTGGGTAGGATCTAGTGTCTGTAGGTCCCCAATGTCTTTTTTTATAAGCTCCATGATGATCCTCTCCATAGCCTTGCAGACTAAGCTAGTCAGGCTTATGGGGCGATAGTTTCCAGGGTCTGTAGAGGCTCCACCTTTGTGGAGTGGGACCACTGTTGCTGTACGCCATTCTGTGGGCACATATCCTGTAGTGAGGCTGAGATTGTACAGCTGTTTTATTTGAGGGATTAGTTCTTCTTGGAGTTCATGTAGGACACAACCTGGGATGCCATCTGGTCCCATGGAAGCAGTGCTTTTTGCTTTGGAGAGGTCAGCCTTCACCTGAGCATCAGAGATCTTTGGGAGGCAGCCATCTGCCGGGATAGATACTTGCTCTTTTTGGGGAGGGGTGGAGAAGTTTGCACTGAACCTGTCTGCCAGGATATTGGCGATGTCTGTGGGTTCAGTGTATTTTTTGTCATTTAGAATCAACTCAGAACAAGTCTGGGAGTTGCATCCCAGGTTCCTAACATAACTGAAAAAAGCCTTATGATTGCCTTTAGTGTCCTGAGCAATTTTTCTCTCGAAGCTGGCCTTGGAGGATTTTATGAGGGATCGTAATTTTTTGCTAGTACTGATCAGAGATGCCTTCCCTATTAGGGATTTTGCTCTATCATGTAGTAGCTTCCTCCTTCTGTTGTACAGTTTATTTATGGCAGGGGTCCACCAGACTGGAAGCCTGCCTTTGGATGTTTGGGTTTTGGTTTTGTTTGGGATAGCATGAGCCATGCATTCCTGGAGATGTCCGTAGAATGCGTTTATAGAGGATTCTGCAGTTTGGGCCGTAGTTTCCACTGGCCCTGGGGCCTTGAAGGATTCCACTTCGGTTTTGAGAAGTGAGAAGTTCACTTTTGAGAAGTTTTTCACTGTGGTTTTCTGGGCTGGGGGTGGGGTCGGGATGTGGACATCCAGTGAAATTAATTTATGGTGTGATCTTACCAATGAGGGATATACTTCAGGTGTGGAGCATAGAGTCCCCATGTTGGTAATGATCAGGTCTAGTATGTTATCCCCTCTTGTGGGAGTGGTGACTAGTTGTTCCATAGCATTTGAGTTTATAATTTCCAGGAACCTTTGGGCTAAGGTGCTGGGGCTTGATTAGTGCTCCCAGTCTATGTTTGGGTAGTTGAAGTCACCCAATATAATGGTGTTCGGAGAGATCTTCATGTTCTCCAATGTTTTCAGGAAAGCCAAGTGGGATTCCTGACTTTGAGAGGGTGGCCTGTAGGATGCTATAAACTGAAAAGCAGTCTTGCCTACTGTTAGTTGCACATGGATGGTTTCCGATACTTTGTGCAATGCCACTAACCTGGAGGTGTGGATATCCTTGATAAATATGGAAACTCCCCCTCCTTTTGTGGTTCGGTCCAGGTTTTGGGGCCGAAAAGCATGATATGAGGTATAACCTGGTAGTGCTGGGGTGCTCTCTGGAGCCTAGCCTTAAACCAGGTTTCTGTCACTGCACAGATATCGATGTTCTCCATACTGAGGAGAGCTTTGAGTGCATGCATCTTGAGGTTAAGACTTCTGGCGTTTAGCAGCATTACCCTTAGTTTCTTGTTTCTTGTGCTGTCTACGGAGGTGGGTTTGACTTTTGAGCCTTGCCTAAAAAAGGCACTATGGGGGTGGCAAGAGCTTTTGCCAATATCCGAAAGCCCAGTGGTGACAGGTGCAAGCCATCCCTAGCAAAGCAACGTGGCTTGTCGAGCATGTCATCCCAGGCTGACAGACACTGGATCCCCTTAGAATGGCACCAAAATTTTAGCCAATTTTAAAATCGATCATTTTGTCTTTGTACTGTGGCATCATTCTGGGTGAGGGTAAGATGCTGATCAAGGTCAGGGTCATACCGGCCTGGGCTACATGATCAGAGAGCTCCTCTATGTCTCTTTTCATGTAGTCCAGGGAGGTACATCTCAGGTCATTCACACCAGCATGTACAATGACTGAGTCATATTTGTATTTGCTTTGGAGTGACCTGAGTGCTTGCGTTATGTGGCGGATCCTAGCACCCGTCAGGCAGCTCACTGTGACCTTCTCTTTATTCAGCCTGGTGAGCGTGACGTCAGTGTGTCTGATAATAGAGTCACCTATTACAAGAGTATCAGGTGTGTTATTCAGCCTTAAGGGCTGTGGCTGCTTGGCACACTGACTTTGTGGGCTATGTGTTGTGCATGTTTTGTTTTGGGATAGTGTTTGCTTGGAAGTCTGCTTTGGAGGTCTCTGTTGCTTAGGTAGATTTTTATTTAGAGCCTCCGAGTATGTTTTTGTGTATTTATGTGTTTGGTTCGCTGATGTGGTGGGACTATGTGATACTGGAATTGTGTTGTGTGAGGTTACCTTCTCCTCCTGGCTGGTTTCACCAGTTTTGAGATGAGAGAGCTCAGCCTCCAGTTTGGTTATATGGTTGCATCTCTCACATATATTTGAACCTGTTTGGAGGAGGAGAGGGTTGTCCGTGTACATGAGACAGTTGTAACATTGCCTCAAAATTGCCAGATTCACCAGCTGGACTGGAGAGGAAACCACTGACTGACCTTTGGACATGCTAGAGTAATATAGGGAAACTGAATTAAGATGGACCAATAGGGGACAAGGTAATTATAGAGAGTATAAGAGTAAGTAGTGCTTATGGTTTAATAGTGCTAACTTGTAAGATTACTTATTTGGACCAGTGAAGGGCCTTAGAATGAGTCCATGGTGTTTAAATTGAGAGCTAGAGCAGTTCTAAGGGAAAAACTGAAGAGCAGACTTTGTGGAGCCAGGAATAGTTTAAACCCAATTAGGCAGCGCTGCCCGTTGTTGCGCTATGCACAAAAACGAGCAAAACTGCGCAAAAGAGGGATTTAAGGGGATTTTAGTAGTGTAATTACTATATAATATATATGGGCCTACTTTGATTCACTGAAAACTCATTTCACTGAATTTCAAAACACTCAAACCAAATTGCTGAAAGCTCAAATCACCGAAAACTCATTTCACTGAATAACATTTCACTGAATGTAAGTTCTGTTGGGCAAATAAAATGTATATGCTCTTTTCCTCACTGTAGTACAATCCTGGAGTTAGTATATATAGTTGGGGGTGTGGTGGCTGTTGGGGGTGTAGCCCCCCACCTACTTTTGGTTTTATATCATTAGCTTTCAGTGAAATAAGATTTATAAATATAAAAGCTGTGCCCCCACATCCATAATTATATATACTAAGTCCAGGATCATACTACAGTGGGGAAAAAGGCATATATGTTTTATCTGCCCAACAGTACTTACATTCAGTTAAATATTGATTGTTCCATTCACAAAGGATTTGGACCAAGATCTTTATCAGATAGGAGAAATAATCTGATCATAAAAGGCTTGTTCCCTACAGATGCTTCTGACAAAGCTTAAAAAAAAAAGAAAAAGAGAAGGAAAAGAAACCTATAAACACAGAGCTTCTTCTATCCCTAAAGCACTAAGAAGAGAATCTTCTCCCTCACCAACAGTGACACTCAATTCTCCTGTTACGGAGACTATTGTGATTAGACAGACTATTGTGATTAGAGACAAATCCCCATCTAGACTTTCAAACAGGCATTTCTTTAAATGAAAATTATCATGTTTTCTGACTACTAGACCATCTTTGACTACTTCTTTAAAGTCAGTGCGCTCATTTAGGAACACCTCCGAAATGGACTTGGTGCTCTTGATAAGGGCCTTTTTGAAGGTCTAAATAGAACTGGGTGTTATCCCTGTGTTTTAAAGTAGTTTGGGTTTATCCTCCCTTCACCACTTTTAGCCCATTCCCAGTGCCAGTATCTGGAATCAGTGGCCCTGGAACTGATTATCCAGTTGGATCCTGTTGGATTGGCACCAACAGGTGTACCCACCTAACTGATGGCAGTAATGCGTCCGACACACTTGACTCTTGACACTATCTATCTGACATCATCTGGACCTGAGCACTCAGTGTTGAGCCGTCAGCTCTGTCCTTAGTGACAACACATTTAGAACTTTTCTAGATGTCAGGTCATTGGCATTCAAACCATTGGTTCTGGTCTCCATCTTGGGGCCTTTGGGATCCTTGAAGTCAAGACTTCCTTCTTCAGTGCTGTTCACCTTTGCATTGGCTGGGAAGAGACAGCTCTGAGGGGTGATTCTTCAATGCCAGTGTATTCCAGCTTCATCTTCTAGGCAGTGGAGAGAATGATAGCCTCTCCTTCGAGGCTAATGACAGGACCTCCATTGGTAATAGATTCATCCAGTGATACCATTCTATTAGCTCTTCAGTCCATTCATCAAGGATTCAAGGGACAGTGCAGACTCATATGTTTGGGGGAACCAGTCACAGCCTGAGATCTGCAAGAAGAGGTTGTATAAAATAAAACAGGTAGACTCACCTTCAGTAACTCTCACATCATACACTAACTTGATCGAGAAAGATGACTCCCCACAGTCCCTTCCAGAAGATGTCATCTTAGCTGAAGTTCTAGAACTGATGAAGCAGAGAAGATATTGACCATCAGAACTGCTCTCTCAGGATGAGGAGATGCTCTTTGAAGCATATGGCTGTGTACCCATTACATCTTGGGTTGTCCTTCCTGTGGACTGTCTTACAGATTTGGTTGCTAGAAGGACATGTCACGATATAGGCAAAACCAAAGCCATTTCCTCAAGCCAGATAAGGTTTTGTATCCACATAAGAAGAGACAGACAGGCAGTATTTGATGAAAGGTCCTCTGGTGGATCTATGATTCTTGCAGCAGGTACTAAAAAGAAACTCACAGATGAGGCTACAGCTGTTTGCCCCCAAAATAAAGAATATCTGGTTATTGACAGGAGCAATGCACATACTGGTGGAAGTTATTTGGTTAGCAGACAAGCTCAGCAGGTCGATTTTATTGCCTCAAAGTTTGTCCCTCAATCCATTAGTGGCTCAAGAAATTTTCAGTGACTCGGGTCTGCCCTGCTGTGGCTTGCTTATTTCTCCTTCAAACACAAAATACAGAAGCTACTTCACACTAATTTCTCAAAACGGCAGTTGCCACAGGATGGTATAGCTTATCATTGGCTCCCATGGTCTTCTTTCCACCTTTCTCCCTCTTCTCCTGATATCCAAATTTCTGCAGAAAGACTCAGTCCACAAAACTGTCATGATCCTCATTACTCCATATTGTCCCATGCAGATCTAGGTCCCTGCTCAGGTGTCACTTGAAGAAGTCCCCATGGCTTCTAGATCCATAACTGGATCTTTTCCTACACTCATCCAGACATCCTTATCCAGACCTTCTCGATCTCAAGCTATCCCATATGGTTTCTTCAACTCTCTTAGTGATAAGCATCCCTCATTATTGAAGAATGCAGTCAACATTTTGTCCACTTCAAGAAGCAAGTTACCCAAAAATCTACAGGATTTTACCATTTGGACCAACAATCTCACATTTGACCCTTATTTGACTTCTGTAGCAGACTTGCCACAGTTTCATTCATGCTTGTATGAAACATGTTCCAGTTACTCTACCATCAAAGTACAGTTATCTTCTATTTTGAATTTCCATCCTGGATACCAAAACAGCATCCTGGAATCTCATAAATTGTGCAAGGCTATCCTCAGTAGAGTATTTCTTCTCCTTCCACCAGTTCATTACTCTACACCTCCATGGGACCTCGGTCTAGTCCTGGATGCTCTGCCAAAACCTCCCTTTCAACAGCTTGTTCTATAGGCCAAAATTTTTTGTCATGGAAAACCCTGTTTCTGATTGCAATAATATCAGCCAGATGAATTTACAAACTCCATGCCTTGTCATCTCTTTCTCTTTAACTAATGTTTTACAAGAATAGTTACTCTGATAAGCAACCTGACCTTTCTTCCTAAGGTGGCATCAGAATCTAATTTTAATCAGCCCATAAACCGTCCAGTATTCTTCCTAAATTACTCTTAAAGAGGTGAATATTTATTGCATCCCTATGTCCACAGATAACTCCGATTCTACACTCATAGAATGAAGGCTTTCAGAAAGGATATTCAATGATTTGTTTCCTTTGACCTTAACAAATCAGGCACAAAAGTATCTAAAGAGACGCTGTGCAGATGGCTATTTGAATGTATTGCCTTTGCCGATTCCAACAACAAAAAAGTACTGTCTACAAAGCCTAAAGTTCTTTCCCTGAGACCTATGGCAACTTCCACTGCCTTCTCCCAGAATTCTTCCATAGATGACATGTGCAGCACCAGCATAGATCACATTGCATATCTTCTCCAAGCACTATAAGCTGGACATCATTTCCAGATCTAGAGCCTGCTTTGGAGCTTGTAAGCTTTGGTTCTATAGGCTATACTGTCATGAGTCTATCCAAGAGATCAGATAGCTTGGGATTCTGTTTCAACAGATCAATTACATGGACAGATAAAATAGGATATGGAAGTTCTGCATATACTATAATGCTGGATCCTTTTCATCCAAGTGCATCGAAGGTGACATCCTTCCCTCTCTTCCCCTTATTTGCCCTGTATTCGCTAAAGAGATACACATCATTTATTTTTGAACACATTTCACCTACTCCTAGTATGTTAGCCACTAGGTCAACAAACTCAATTTGAAGGGAGAGACTTCCACAGGGGAATTACGGGAAAGTTTGAAGGCCACCACGCTTGGAGTGCTAGCTAAAGGCTGGATTGGATTTGACAAGTGGCTCTGTACCTGACAGTAGTATCAGATGGGCATGGATGAAAAGGATCTCGCTTTATGGTAAGTATATAATTTCTGTGTCGTTGCCATCATAATGCTCAATTGAAAGATAAGAGACATTTCTTTAGAAACTGTAAATGTTCTTTCATGAGTTGTATCCGAGTTTCAATTTACACCTTTTTGCAGCAGTTTGTGCAACAGAATTAACATAATTGACAGGCTTGACAAAGAAATGTTGCAGTCCGTATTGTTTTTGGTGATTGCTGAATTGCTTGCAGTTTCTGTCTGACTGGGTGCACACCCACAGAACCTTTCATATGATTTCAGAAAGTTACTTCATGTTTCATATTATGCAGTTATCTCTTTTTTAAATGTAAGCTAGTATTTTGTAACTTCTTTACTGCAGTAGTATGTATATGCTGTCTTTTTTTCTCTGTGCTGTTATCTGCCAGATTATCACCATGTAAACTATAACATTTTCATCACTTTTCCTTATACTTCATTGGTCTTTGAAATACAACAGAAGTGGACGACAGACCAAAAGGTGATCTTTTATACTGAAGCTAAGTATTGTGTGAGTTTATTGTCATATAACTTTATTATAGAACAGTTGTCTAAACCAAACTAGATGTATGACTTTTATCCTAATTTGAGAAATGCTTACCTTCAGCAAACACAGCAAAAACAAATCCTCCATCTTAGAAATGGCTTATTTTTTTCTAAACATGATGCTCTGTTCACTGAAAATAGGTACAGTATTAATGGTGTAACCAAGAATGAAAACATTTCAAATTACATTTATTTATTTGTAATTCTGCTTCTTCCATTTGTTAAAGCATTTGAGAGTGACCTTGTTTTGAAAAACCCTTAAAGTATATGGCTGTTCAAACATTTCTTCACAATATACTTCCTCAATCTGTCTGGCTCATCTGTAAATACTTCATTTTATTTGGTTTCTTAAAATAACTCTGAAACAAGGCTAAATAGCTAAACAGAGTGTTTTTAGTGGCTGCAAACTACAATTACCACTGCAAAGATATATCAGCAGATGGCTTAAACTGCCTAGTGATAAAACAACCGGCATTGGGATTTTTAGAAAAGGGAGGGAGCAAACTACATAGGAAAACATGGGAATTGTGAGAACAATATACTCAGAGCAGGAATGAGGTTTAAGAGGCAGGATTTGAATGAGCTATATAATGCTTAACTGACAATGACTGGATAAATTATACAGTAAGTGATATATAATGTCAGCAACTACAGTTGTTTCAATGGTATCTGTGATATATACTGTTTGTAGCTAAAGTGGTATCATATTGTTTGTTTTTCATTTGTATAAATGTAAGATTGCCTATGTCGTGTGAAATTTAATAAAGATGTTTGTTGGAAAAAAAAAAGATATCAGTGGCATATTTGTGTAACCACATTTATTAAAACATATTTTCATTTTCGGAAAAAATGGAGGTCTGTTTACTCTCTATTACAAATGCAATTACTTTCACTTAATACCACAAACCACACAATATCAGTGGCACAAACTACAGAGCACATCCCTTCACTACAAATGAAAGTATGCAAAAATATGTGCATGCTCAGTATGTACACAGGATGACTCCATTTCATGTTGTATATAGATTTGTTTATCAGCCAAAAAGAGAACCATTTTACAATAGCAATATTTAATATACGTTAGAAATTGCTTTAAAAAGTAAATCAGGTGTATAATGCTAATAATCAACACAATTTACCTCCCCCCAAAAAAATATACTGACTGGGGCCTTACACATATGGGTAAACTGTACCAGTCATGAATAAATCCTGACTTATCATTAGTCAGGTGGCAATTATTATTACTGTAAGCTTCTGTAAAGCAGTTTTCATTCTTGGCTTAGACACTGACAACAGGTTCACACAGTTCCAGTTTATATTTATTTTCTATAACTTACAGTGCTCACAGCACATTTAGTCTTGACCCAGTACTGGCAACCAAACATAGCTCCGTAACTACATCTTTGGATACATCTGTAATGTTTAGAGCCCCCATAGCATCTACCATGCTTTGTAGTTATGACTTAATGCAAATGAACATTGTCCAGACTCTCCTATTTCATCACAGATTTGCATATTCTAAAATGTATAGAGCCTTTTCTCTGTCTCATGTGCATTCTCACTATATAGCACTAATATAGCCACTCATGTTCAGCTGCCTTGAGGTTGTTTGGTTAATTTTTTTCTTACACTAACTTTGTCAAGGTGACCAAGCTGGCTACAGTTGTGGCAAATTCATAGTTTTAAATTTGCAGTCATGCTGCTCATGTTTTCCACCATGCTTTGCTTTTGCTGTAAATGATATTGTATGAGATTTTCTTACTATAAGAAACTTATTTTACATGCTGTTTCACATGCTTATGCAATTTCAATTGCTTTCTTGAAATGTAAATGTTTCTCATATAGAAATGTTCTCTAATGTTATTATGTTCGCCACAGACCAGACTATCATGTTTCTTACATTATTTCTCTATAATTACCTTCCTGCGCTAATTCTTTAGCTCAGTAATATACTCAGTAACATCTCCACTGCAAGAGCTAAATTTGGTATGCTACATTATTATGTTTATTTTGGGCTAAAAATCACTTTTTATTCATATTACCTGAAGATATATAGTTAAAATAATGCATCATTTTACAGACAAGCACAAAATTACACTGCAACCGGACTTTATTATAACAGATCTAAAAATGGACATGTTTATAGAAAATAAGAAATTTCCATCAGCAACAATGCAGCAGGACTGTTTCTTCCATACTGTCAGGCCAAGTGGAAGGAAAAGTCATGTGCCATGCCATGTCATTTTCATTGGTTCACTGTGTCTTACATCATAAAAGAGGTTCACTGTATCTAAACAAAACCCATACGGCTCTAATCACAATTACTAGGCTGAAACTGCACACAGTTAGTGTATCGAATACTCAAATTATGTAAACAACCCATGTCAGTGGTCTTGTATAATTCTCATACTGTCAGTTTCCATATTTGTCCTCATGTCTTTTGCCCCAGTACACCATTCTTTTTTCTCTTTTCTCCTTCTCTTCCAAGAATTTTCTGCCTGCAAATGTTAAATTCACTTATACTTCAAGATTTTTCTGTCTTTACCAGTATCTTGCATGTGACTGAAGCTGCATTTACTTTACTCAAAACAAATTGCACAAATACCCATCAGATGAGGAAAGAAATTTCCAAAGTCTTTAGTGTTGCTGAAACACTACAGACAGCATAAGTCAGACAGGTTTGAGTACAAATATAACATCTGCATATGCTCACTAACATCTGTATATAGTATAATAACAACCCTTGACAAAATACCTGAATTAGAAGCTCTGGAAATGGTGTGTTATGCCGCAGACTATTTTAAAATGGCTGTAGTGATTACTGCCAGATGTTTCACTTACACTGATGACTTTGTTGTTGGGGCTGTTCAAAGTCACCTCTTCAGTAAAGCATCCCAGGATCATTCTGATTTCATTAACCGATGTATCCAATGTATGTACTACTGTTATAAATCGGTCAAAGGCTAATGCACCAGCATCTACCAGACCATGGTAAGACTTCTGTAGCTGGGTGCAAATATTAGTTTCACAACAGTCATACCAGTAAAATGATGAGTGGCTGTTGCAGAGATATCTGTTGAAATATTGTTGAAAGAAACTCACAAGAGTAACAACTAATAAACTAAAACTATGAGTACTAGCATCTATGGTTCCAGAAACACCAGCAAGACTTATAGTTGAAAAATATTTTATTTTATTTTGGTAAGTTTTTATTTTGGTGAGTTGAGCACTTTTGTACTGTCAGTATGTGTAAAGAATTTCATCAGAAGTAAAACAGAAATACATTGCACACATTTAAAACATCCTCATGATTAATTGAGAAAACATTGCTATGCAAAAACAGTCTCCATTTAACCATTTTTATAAAAAAAAACTTTCATACAAAGTATCTCTAAGTATTACTAAATATGTATGTAAAGAATATAAACAAATATTTAAAAATGTCCCCCACTTTTCAACTGACAAAGAGTATTGCTTTTATCTGTTCCAGCATCAGACTCCTATCAATTGTGCACATTGACTCAGCTCTCAGTAGCTTCCAGTAGGAGGCAGCATGCTTGACTGCTTTCATTATGTGGTGGATAGAAGTTTTAAAATGGATGTTGACTGCATCTGTCCCGGACCATACAGTGTTAACAGAATAGTTCTGTGGAGTCCCTGCCATGCCTATCACCATTTCATGTATTTATAAACAATTTTTACTTAACAACTCCAGAACAAATCTTACACTGTCATCTCTAATTTTGGCTCAATATTTTGTTTCTTAACTTTTAAAATTGGACATTTGGGGTGTTTTGAGTTAATAGCACTAGTATTTGCAATGTACCTCAGATGTGACGACTTTTCTCTTATTAGTTTTGCTTTGCCCCTAGTTCTGGAGGTAAAAGTTTTAGAGCTATGCATCTGTTAAAGCCATTTCTTGGAATTCACTAAAATGCTCAGCACTTGTGTCAGTTGCCCAACAAGAGTAGGTCAATTATTGCAACAGTGAGAAAAAGTTATTCAGGGACAGGTATGGCTGCAATGAAAACAAACTCATTATTACCATTTAGCATATCTCTGAATCAAGCACTAGAACTATCTTCTTCTTCTTTTGGCTTTTCCCGTTTAGGGGTCACCACAGTGGATCACTTTTCCGCTCATGATTGGTAGTAGAGTTTTATGGTGTTGAGTTGCCAGCCCAGTGCCCAACCTTCCACAGAAGGCAAACACGCACGCACTCACACCTAGGGCCAGTTTAGAGTGTCCACTGCACGTACAGCATGCCTTTGGGATGTGGGAGGAAACCCACGCAACCACAGGGAGGACATGCAGACTCCACACAGAAGGTACCCCAGCCAAGGATCGAACCAGAGAACCTCTTACTGTGAGGTGGCAATGCTAATCGCTGCACCACTGTGGCCAGCGAAGCACTAGAACTATCATACCTGTTTATGCTACTGTTCTCCCTAGCAATCTCTGCATCACTTTAGCAAAGGCATCCCCTTCATGCATACACACACACACACACACACACACACACACACACACACACACACACACATATTTAGACTCTCAGTTCCTTATGTAAATCCCACCCAATGAGACCATCTAGGCTGACACATATACAGACTGTACTGACACACACACACACACACACACACACACACACACACACACACACACACACACACACACACACACACACACACACACACACACACACACACACACACACACACACACACACACACACACACACACACACACACACACACACACACACACACACACTAACACACCACTGCCCCACCTCTACATCTTTTTCTACTTACCTGCGCCATGCGTATTCCCATAAAAGTGAATGGGTGACCACTGTGTTTTGTCTGCAGTCATGTCTTCTTCCTAGAGCAAAATTTTACTCATCTGAGTAAACTGGGCACTGCATAGATTTCTAGGGTATTTCCATTAGACTTCCATTAGACACTCTCCAATACTGGTTTATTAACATATGCTTTATATGCCCATGAGACCACTCTCCATGCTGGAGCTCCCACAAGGGGAAAACCTCAGCAGTGAAGTGCTTTCTGAATCAGAAAGACTCTGTGTGAGCTAAGACTTCTGTATCATGCTATACCTTCCTGAATTCCAGGGTTTCTCCTGACAAGGAATGGTACAGATTCAAATATTACTGGGACCACACTAACTGTGGATCTTAAACACTACCATCAAATAAATGAAAAAAAAAATGCCCTTAGAATGGAAGATGACAAAACTTAAGCATTGCTATTCAGCACCCGCCTTTCTCTGTCTCACATAATCAAAGAAGACATCTACCCTTTCTTTATGCCTGTTGCTAACATTTTCTTCATGTCCACGTTTGCCTTCTTGATGCATTTTGTTGCCCTCTTTCCATCCCCTATATACCTCTCTGCAAACGATCCTCCCCAATGAGCTCATTTACTTTCCCCTTTCCCTTATAGTTGTCCTTACATCCTTAATGTACCAGACCAATGTGCTTTTATTGTTTTTTCAGCCCTTTCTAACTACTTCACCTGATTACCTTTTTTATTAATTTGCCCGTAGCTCTTCTCTTCTTTTGTTCTAATTCTTTGTTTATATATATATATTATTAATTTAACATCATTGTATTGTTGACATATCTTAAATGTGATGTCTTTTTAAATATGAAATGCTATTTGATCACATGATGTTTTAAATGTGTATATATAGGTGGTTTATGTCGGCTAATTTTAAACACCTGATGAAGCTGTATGTGAAAGCGCTAGTGTTATTAAAGCTGAGCTCTAAGACTATCTTCTCTGCCTTCAGTTTTTGGGAATTACATATCTCTTGGAATTAATGACTGTTTATTCTGGAGCCATACCTTTGCTATTTGGATTTTTACTTGGACTATATTTTCTCAGCAGAGGTAATAGTTGTTTGTTTGGTGACCTTGTTGTTTTTACTCTTCTATAATTGTTTCCATGTGATCGGAAACCCTGGCTTTTTTGACTCTTCCTGCTTTTTTTCTCTGTAGTTAATGATAATTATAGTCTTGTACTATTAGTAAGTGGTCACTATTAACTAGTATTGCTATAAAATACAGATTCTTCACCTCATTCTCCTTACAAACATGAGATCAAAGATTCTTCTTTTTCTAGTTCCAAATAATTAGCAGTTATTTTCCTTCATTCAAATATGTCTCTCGGACTGTTCTTGATGTTTTTACTTCAGATGATGAGGGAAACTAGATTCCATCCCTGACTAACTTGTTTTCTATTAGATTTGCATTAGATGGTCTGTAGAGGGTGATAATCTGCTAATTCTCGCCTCATTTTTTTAAAATTTTATCTATTTGTTAACCAGGAAATTCCACAGGGCACAAAGAGGCAATCTGGGAGCACTGTCTGGTTAAGTGACTTTCTCAATCACACGGTAGACAAATGGAGGTGGAAGGACTCAAACTATGCATCCATGACTACAGGAAGCAATTTCTTAGCAGCTTAGGGCCGTAATCCTTTGTGCTAACTGTCAGACAAATTAGACTCTTTTCTAACCTTACTGTGCGAAAATATACTGTTTTTTTGTTTCCTTGCACTTTCTCAACCTGTTGCAATGTCACCAGATTAGCGGTATCAAGCTCCGTTCTTGGTCCTGGCTGTGTCGGTGATGGGTAAACCTCTGCTTGCATGGTGGTGATCAACCAGCCAGAACCAACCTTTCATCATAGCAGTGTAGATGAGTCATTACCATCCCCCCTGCTCAGTTCTTTGTGGCCCAAGCTGCCATTCAAACATAGGTAGTCTAAGCTATATAGTCAGGCTTTATTACTCTATGCCACAGGACTGAACTATGCTGTGATTTACTTGATATATGCTTTGCTATCCCCTTTTCAGGATCTACATCTCCTTCCCCGTAGATATTTCCTTCTCTTGAGACTGAGTGATGCCTTTGCAGACCAGACATGCTAACTAAGTGCACTACAGCATTGATCTTCTTCATTTCACCATTGCCTACTTTTTACTTCAAAATATAATTCTTTCGAGCTTGAAGTGTTTCACAGACGTGTCAAACCCACAAAAGCATTAATTAGAGTAGACTGTCAAGCCATCAGTGCATAGTAAAATCAGAAAGGTCTTTTTTTTCTTTCCATTTGATTATAATGTCCTTGTATCCAGGAGCTGCATTCATGATTACACTCCGCTCATTGCGGCAGTGTTAGTTAATTTGATAACTGGGTGGGTGTGTTCTGGTCACAAGTGAATGTTCTCAGACACTGCCTGGGCCATGCTGGTAAAACAGGCAAAGCAATTATGTAGGTCAACACATAGCTCTGACATGGCAGTTTAAATTACAACTATGTACAATTGCACCATTGTTTAAGAAGACAAAAGGACTGTGTAAAAACAGCAGGCTGTGCAGGTTTGACAGTACAGTTTAAATAGGATGTGTCTGTAATTAGGTCAACTTCTTTAAATGCAGTTGCATGAGACTTAAGAGAATACAGAAGGGTGAGCCTGTTACCAGAGTAGCCTACATATCACATTTACAGGTGTACTTTCTCTTTAGTAAGGCCATTGTTTCCTTATTTGTCATGTATGCCCAACACAAAAGTAAACTTGAGATAGTTCTATATTTTAATTGGTATATGAAAAATGAAATTCTGATTACAGCCTATAGCCTAGTGTTTTCTGTGTAAAGCAAAGAGGTACTTTATGCCAGTGTTCTGGACATTTTCTTTCAAGTCTTTAAATGGAGAAGGCTTATTCTCCTCACAAATGAGCGTACACATCATGTTTACTGTTGCAAGGTTCCTTCCTCTCACCAAATAGATCCAACCTGACACACATGCTACACTGGTGACACAGGAAGGGGTACTGTAGTGTAAATTTACAGATGCTGTTATATGCCATCCAACGTACCTGTGACAAGGTACATTTTGCAGTGCAGCTAAGGCTGAATGTTGAAGATGGAAAATAATTCTTTCACTTTCTGTCAATCTGCCTGCCAAGTTTATGGCACAGGTTTAGAGCTAAAGTTATATTCTTCACACCACCTTCTATGGGTATTGATTAGAGGCAATGCAGGAGGTTATCACACAGACCAAGATATTTAACTGCGAGTATCTGCTCTGGTCAAGCTTGCTAGGTAACAAGCCTGCAAAAGCAAACATTGCCAGTTTATGATGGATGCTGATAGCAGCAATTTAATTTTGTCAGCATTCACTTTAAGGGCATTTTCTTACAGTTACTTTATGGTGATATTTGAGATCTGTGATTAGTATGGTTCCAGTCATATTCAGTGCTGTACCATGTCTGTCTGGATAAAGTCATTAACAGACAATGTAATTTTGCCTCTTGAGTAATTGAGCACCAGCCTGTTAATAAATAGAGAAAATGGGTGGTAACTAAAGCACTGACTACAGCAGTACCATTCTGTTAATTCCATATAGTCTGCGACAGATGGACTCAGTATCCTCCTTAAAACTCCTATTCCTTAGGTAATGAAACAAGGCAAGCATGCTACCTCCTACTGGAAACTTGTTCAGAACTGACAATTGATGTGATTGACTGTTGGGAGTTATATTTCCCAAAACAGATAGAAACAGCACTCCTGTGAGTTTCTTTCATCACTATTTCAGCAGTTATCTGTGCAACTGGCAACTGACATTTTATTGCTAGAGCTATGTGAAACTAATGTTTGAATCAAACTGCAGAAATCTTGCTAGGTTTGGTACTTGTTGGTACATTACCTTTTCGCAAATTTATGAAATAATTAGAAGGATAAAGGGTTGGGAGGGTGGCCTAATGGTTAAGGTGTTTGCCTTACAAACACAAGGTGTAGGGTTTGAATCTCACAAGGGATAATTGGCTAGGCTTAAAATGGCTTGCAAGGGCAGTTAGCCTAGTACTAACCTATGAACAATCTATGCCTGTTGAACAAGTATGTGCTATTAGTCTGTGGAAGCAGAATGACCGTGACATGAAGTGGGGATTTTGGACAACTTGATAAACGGAATGTGTGAGTGAGAAGTTTGTCAATCACCACTCATCCATTTCAAAAATTATAAAGCACAGTTCAGCTATTTTTGCAGGGAGCTTATTGCTACTGTGGTTACTATAGTGTATTCAGAGGTTGGTGCACATGTGCAGATGTTATGTTTGCACTCAAACCTGAATGAGGTATGCCATCTGTAAAATTTCAGCAGCATTAACCTTGGAAGATTCCCAACTTATCTAGAGCATATTCATGCAGTATAAACTGACCAACTGCAGCTTGGATCACTCATAAAATCGTTACAAAGGGGAAAATGAAGTGTAGGTGAATTTTAACATCTTTGGGCAGAGAAATCTTGGAAGACAAGGAGGAAAGGCAAAAGAAAGTAATGGCACATCAAGAGAAAAGATACACATGCTGTCAAACGTGCCAGTTTAAGTACTCATTCTGTGGAACTAAATGACGGCAAATACATGTAATGTACAGAGGAATTGTTTTTGTGACTGCAGGAGTGCTTGTGGAAGAGGGAGCTGGATGAGTGCCAAACCAAATTTGGATTCACTGTGATCATTCATGAGTGTTTAGCTGATGTTCAGTTCATCTAAGCTAAAACACCCAAATCCTTTGGAGGTCACACTGGTAAAACAGCATAATTCCAGGGTCACAACACACAATGACAACTTTTTGTCCCTTCACCCCCAGTGTCTAAATGTTCTTACTCATGTGGTCGAACAAACGTTGAGAAGGAGGAGGAGGAGAGCTGCAGTAAAATCCCAGTTTAGTAAACTCTTCCACCGAAACATTATGACCTTCCTGTTTCAGTGTTCCAAGACTCACAGTTCCAAGCAGTGATTATGCATGGCTTTACTTCTGGATTGACTACATGTAATGTTCTTGTGTATGTCAAACCCAGAGCTATTGGACATGCTCCACTTAAAGAAATCCCAATCCCTCCAAGCTACATGCTCTAGGGACCTAAACCTTGTCACCACAATAAACAGAACATGCTGGAGGGATAGATTCCTGTCCCAGAGACTTCCCATACTCTGGAACAAACTACCTATCTATATCAAACAAAGCTCCTCATTAGCACTCTTCAAGAAAAATCTTGATGATTGGATGGGAGATAGGAAATTTACCACGGGGATCACTTCTGTGGTTCTTCTTGACAGGGGCACAGGAAAATAATTTTCTTGGGTGGCGAAAGCCAGGGTACCCTTTTGGCTAGGCTTGCATAGGCCACAGGGCCAATAGCCTAGTACCTACCTATGAACCTATGTGAATAGCACTTGATATTTTTTACTTACTGTTTTTTTATATGTGTATCCTAATCTCTGCATTTAACATTATTATTGTTTTTTTACATGTGAATGTTTTTCACCTGGGCTGTGCCTGCAAATTATCATTTCTGATCAGTGCAATAGCCAGGTAAACAAAGAAATCAATAAATGAAGTAATCAATAAATAAATAAAGAATCATGAAGGATAAGGAATCATGTTTTATTGCTGTAACCTCAAAGTGGGAATATAAAAGAGAGGGCATATGGGTATAAAACATCCCACATGCAATAAAACAAAACTATTCCAGGGCCTTTCTAAAAAAATGTGCTGCTGCGGAAACTGTGAGAATCTAGCCTATTAATTGTGAGTATATGCGTTTAGGTGATTTATATAGTCAAGACAGTTATTTGGTATAGATAGACAGGTAATTGTGATCACCCTTTTGCATGAAAAATATGTAGAAGTTCAATCACTTGATTTTTATATATGTGGCATAAAGCAGAAGAACCAGGCCTTTTTACTGATATTGGGATGTTTTTCTTAGCAGCTCTGACCACAGCCTTTTTTTATGACAAGGCTTGGTTACAGTGCAATTTCATACTTGTCTGGAAAATGATATATTGTTTCAACTATATATTAATAATGCTATGTCTTCTTACTTTTGACGACATAAGTTTGAGGCAGTAGTCTGCTGTTTGTCCAGTGACTACACCATAGACAAACAGTTTTGACACTGTCTAAAATGCACTGATCATAATCCAGTAATTCGTATATCTGGAGTTAAGTTTTCTACAGTTGTCATAATAGGCGCTTCAAATGTTTTACTACTTTGCAGATGGATGATAGGTTTTCCATTGAGTATAGGTAATTTGACTATTTTTATGCTATGTCTGCAGACCTTTGTGGTGTGGGTTGTCTTTATGGGTTTCTGACATGGTTTATAGTTTAAAACTTTCTTTTATCTGGCAGTTTCTTAATATCTTTTAGCTGTGTGCTGTTTGCTGATAATGTATGTACACTGAGTCACGTGTGGTTGTTACTTTTTTATGCCATATAGTATGTTTCCTTAGAACATGATTGTGTGCATTAGTTTTCAGCAGCCCATAGCCATTCTTGTTAACAGGCCCATTAAGTTGCAGCACAACCAGTCCAATGTTTGCAGTGAGACAGATAGGCGAGGAAAGAATCCAGCTAGACATTCTTAGACTTGGAGAAAGCATATGACAAATTTAACACTCTGGCTAGACTTATAAATGCCCTAGGGCAGATAGCCTAGTATGAACCTATAAAAAGGGCATAGCAAAATTAATTTAAAATGGGTGGCGAAAGCCAAACACACTCTGGCTAGGCTTATAAATGCCCTAGGGCAGATAGCCTAGTATGAACCTATGAACCTATAAGAAAGCAGATTTGGGCAGTACTGCAGTGGTTTGAAGGCCCAGAAACATTGGTAGAATCAGTGCGGGCGATGTACAAGGACCCAGTTATACAAGTATGAATAGGGTTTGGACTCACTGAAGGGTTCTTATTGGGAAACGGTGTGCATCAAGATTCAGATCTGAGCCCATTGTTGTTAATACCAGTGATTGCCTTAAACGTCTCAAGGAGAAGCTCTTGGGTCTTCCACTGACTATTTTCAGGAGTAGAGTAACAAAATGACTCATTCTTGCTTATGACAATTTTTCACATCATGTATAGAACTATTTTCTTGTCTTGGGTTTATTTCTCTAGGTTGCAATCAAGTTAGTTCAATTAGAGAGTTCCTATTTTCTGTACAGTTCTTGGGGAGTGATCCATCAGTCAGTATTACATAGTTATTGCAAATGCATGATTTTATGAAACAAAAAATTCTATTCCTCTTACAGCCTAAACACAATGTGTACAAATAGGTAAGTTATGCATGAATTGTCTGACTATGCATGCAAGTGTGTGTGTGTGTGTGTGTGTGTGTGTGTGTGTGTGTGTGTGTGTGTGTGTGTGTGTGTGTGTGTGTGTATGTGCATTTGCACTTGCATGTGTCTAGATGCATGCAGGCACATCTTGTAGTGCTTTATCTTTCCACCTACATCTGGATCCCTACTTTCTACTTCTTTAGCATCAATATAGGCTTCAGCTCGCCATGACCCTGATTGTAATAAACCAGATTTTGGAAAATAAAAGAATGAATGAATAAAAATGTAGACTATATAGCACATAAGATGGTAACCTCTGTTAAAAGAATATAGATAGAAACACAATTATTTGACTTATAGAAATACAATTATTTGAGTCATGAACAATAAATTATGTTCACATATGTTGGATTTCATTAAGCAACCCCGTTTAGTCTCCCAGCATTTAGAAGTGTAGTGGTGTAGAAGAAAATGTCCTTAAATCATTTTAGGATAAACATGGTTAGAAAATCTATCACATGCAGTGTTATGGTGCTGCAGTAAGCTTTGTTGCCTCATAATGCTTCATTCTTCATTTCTCATCTAGCGCGAGGTGACTTCTCTATCCACATAGGTTTTTGCCCAGTGATCCAGTTTTCGACCATATGCCAGAGACATACCATAAGTGAATTTTAAATACTTTAAACTGCCCATAGGTGTATGGGCCATGAGTGAGTGAGTGAGTGAGTGAGTGAGTGAGTGAGTGAGTGAGTGAGTGAGTGACCGTGACCTGCAATAGACTTCCATCTCATCTAGGACTGTGTTTTTCTACCTTGTGCCCTTTGAGAGCTGGGATAGACTCTAGCTCAGGGTGACACTAAGCTTGATAAAGTGGGCATCAGAGAATGAATGGATGAATGAATATAAGAAAACAGAGATCAGTGAGTAAAGGTAATGACAGTTAAGAAGGCAGACAACAAGGGATGTTAGGAACACTGTAGAACAGTAACAAATGGAGCACCAATCTTCCGGGAGACATTTTGGAGGATGTGGTACTGCCTTATCTGCAGGCACCTGTCTGGACTGAGGGAGGAGTTTTATCATCTCTAAGCAGCAGCATTCAGGAACTGGGGCCCACTTATACAACTTAGAGAAACACAATATTCAATATCACCACACTAAAGTATGCCAAGAATTAGGAACAATTGGGCTTCAGTCGAATGAGTGAGGTGGGAAAGGATGCATTCATCCAGATGTACTGATTATTGATTTTTATGCTGTTCTGGGAAAGACTGGTTAATCTGTACAGGTGTTAACACTGGAGACTGAAGAGAATGCTGGGAACTTCTATAATTGTGACCCAATGGAAGGGGAAGAGCAAACGGGAAGGAGAAGTGAGCAACTTCTCATGGAAAATCTAATGTTAGAAGAGTAGGACTGGGGAACAGGGAGGTAAGGATGTTAAGCTAAGACATGGTTGTTCTACACTGTGACTTTTGAATTAACCAAGTGATTTGGCTTAACTGTCATCTTGGGATCCACTTGAAAAATACTAGTGCATTCTGGCACAGTAGCCTATGACTATCTTGAAGGAAAACCAGGATACATGGAAATAAATAGTGTCAATGACCACTGTGCAGACAAAAGGTTACCAGATCAAATAGCTTTGATGGAAGAACCACAGCTTAGTATTATTATACTGTTTGAAACATGGTCCATGGAGCACTGTAACTACGATTACAAACATACCACTTCACAAAATTATAGACAGACAGGGATAATGAAATAAAGGTGTAGCCCTAAAGCTAAAGGAAGTGATCAAAGCAGTAGAACAAACAAGCAAGTGAGGGTGAGAGCAGACTCTGTGGGACACAATGGAAATTGAAACTTTGAGGTAATAAAGAGAACTCTGTGTCCTGAAGGGCAACAATATTAAAAACAGAATATATTTTTTTGGATAACAGAAGAAATAGTAAAGAAGGCACTTCTGAGAAGAAACTCAGGTATGCTACACTTTAATTGGTTGAAGTCAAATCAAAGATCAAGAGCTTTTTTGATGTACTAAAAGGAGCAGGCATCACCCAAGTAATATAACCTACTCAAGAAAGGATTGTTTTGGACACAGTCTGTAATAGAGAGGGAGGAAGGGAGAATCTCAGATTTGGAAATGTTAAGTCATTTGGAAACTAGGGATCACCAAACAGTGTTGTCCATAATAAATTACAGAGTTGAGAAAATCAGAAGTGAGGATTCTGGACTTCAGGCAGAGACTTTAGAAAATGTGGTTCTGCATGAAAGCTCTAGTAAGCAGGTATGAAGGTAGTTAAGAAGAATACTAGAAATGCAGTAAGTGCTATCACAGAAGAAACAAGCATTTGTGTGAAACAAAAAAAAAGGAAATGAAAACTAGATACAACCACTGTGGTTTTTTTTCAAATGAGATGTCTCCAAAGATTATGGAAAATGAGGCTAGGAAAACCATGCTGGATCCATTCCATTGACAGAAGTCTTTGGAAAATGAGGCTAGGAAAACCATGCTGGATCCATTCCATTGACAGCAGTCCTGTGTGGGTCATTAGTATTCTCTAGCCTTCCAGGCTACCTTTCAGATAGCCTAATCTCTGCTCATAATGCTGCAGCTAATTTTGCAGCTGGATGGCATACACATAACATTGATGGTTGCTATACAGAATCTAGGCTGTCCAGATCTTTCAGAGAATGACACTGAGGCAACTGAAATTTGCATACAAGCTATTTTATGCTTGAAATGTTTCATCTTGACTACATTCCAAAACTATGTAATGTAAGACAGGTAATATATTTTCCTTTTTTATTGCTTTTGGGTCATCCAGGATACCAAAACAGTAAGTTCAGTTTCAATAAATGATACTGCAAGTTGGCCCTGACATTATGGCAGTGATTTGCTTGTGATACTAGTTTTACTTACAGACAGAAGACACTTTTGTACTGCGTTACATTATCCATGAAAACGAACATGCAAGAAAAGATGAAGAAGAAAAGTACTTAATCTTGCAGCAGCCTGGGTATTAGTGGAAAGACATCTCAAATGAAGATGGGAGGTTTAAGATTAGCACTTGCATGTTGTACACTAGCTGTCTATGTCCAGCTGGACTGCTAATGCCAGACAACTAATATTTGTTTAAAAAGAGAATAGGTTAGATGTATAGCAACTAATCTCAGGCAACAAAAGACAGAAAGGGAGCAGAGAGGCTTTGAATACTTCATAACTGTTTTGACATATAAATATTATCATGTTCATGTACAGTGGGGTCTACTACCAGAGATCAAAATTACACTATTTCGAAATCCAATAGTAGATGCCCACTAACGCAAAAGTGCACTTCACCGAAAGTGCATTTTCGCGAGCACCACTAGAATGAACGGGCAATGTCCTCCACTGTGGTGCGTTAGTCACAGACCTTAGGGTTAGGGCTTGGGTTAAGGATAGTGGATAGCCCTACTAGGTATCCACTATCCTTAACCCAAGCCCTAACCCTGTGGTCTGTAACACTGCACCATAGTGGAGGACATAGGTCCGTGACTACTGCACCGTGGAGGACATACAATTTCCTCCACTGTGGTGTGGTAGTCATGGACCTTAGGATTAGGGCTTGGGTTAAGGATAGTGGATAGCCCTACTAACCATTCGCTGAAGTGGTGTTCGCGAAAGTGCACTTTCAGTGAAGTGTACTTTCGCGTTAGTGGGCATCTACTACTGGATTTCGAAATTGTGTAATTTCGATCTCCAGTAGTAGACCCATACAGTGCTGCAGTTGTCAAGGAATGAATTAAAATGGTTTTAATAAATTAAATCATTAGAAAATCAGATTATTGAGGCTGTATGCCTATTTTGGTGCATGCGTGTGCATTCTAGTTATACAAATATAGCTGCAGAAGGGCAGAAAATGTGAAAAATGTTGGATAGTAGGGGAGGGTGGTGGTGATAGATACCAGAAACTATAAGGGCATGTGTTTTTATTCAAGTAAACAAGCTAGCGAGAGCAGAAAGTAAGAAACAAACATTGAAAGGATTATTAGAAGACATAAAAAGTCAAAGGAGATATACACTTTCTTGAGACAGTGAATGAAACCGTGGAAGTTATGAAGGAAAGGCAATGGAACATCTCTGGTAAGTGTAATAAAATACAGGTAGTCTAAAACAACTTTAAACAGAACAAAATAGTATTTGTTATTATTTTAGAAACTGGAAAAGTAAGTACTATTATTAAACAAGAAGTATAGATATCAGTAAATCAGAGGAAGACCTGTATTAGTTATTAAGATAATACAGTTTCAACTCGTATACATAAATGTTGCCTGAGCAGGTAATACAGAAGCAGGATACATGCTATTGGACCTTTGTTAGAGAAACATCATGCTTTCAACCAGTGTATTTGGACTGCATGAGACTTTATTTAAGCCTTGCTGTTCTGTATGCCTGTGAACTACTGCCTGGAAAGAGAAAACAAAGATGGCTTCCTGAGCATTGTGTAAGATTATTTAATTTAGTATTTTCTCTGCGAACTTAACTGTGGTAATATTGTCAGCGTTTGTTTTGGTATGAATGAATTTTACATTACAGTGTGTTTATCTGTGGACTGCAAATTAACCAGACTCAATCTGAAATTGCTCACAAGTTCCTCGTTATCTGTCCTTTTAGAGCTATTGCATTGGCAGAGTGAGGGGGATCTAGCCGATGATTCAAAAAACTAGATGCTGACAATTCTCAGAATAGATTAAGAACTAGGAGCTACATTAAGCAAAGTATTAGGGTATTGGCTGGTGTATCTCTGTCAACAAGACCAAAACAAAGTAAATAATGCTAGCAGGGAAAAAATAAGATGCTCTGTGAGTTGGCAGCTCAGTGAGAACATAAAAAAAAGACCATCAGATAGTATGGAGTTATTAAATGGTTATAAAATCAGCAAGCTGAGATTCTATAGCTACATAAACAGGACAGGTAAGATTAGCGTACCTGGCAGTACATGACACTATGAGCTCTAGATAAGTTTCCTAGTGGTCCTGGAGATGGAGAGCCTTGGCCTCTCAGGAGTACAACATCTACAGATAAATAAATAAGCTATGGACAAACGCATGCTGAAATGTACTTAAGTATTTTTGAGAAAATTGCGGTAGCTTCTGGTTGTCTCACTATATAGGTTCATAGGTTCATAGGTTCATAGGTTTATACTAGGCTATCTGCCCTAAGGCATTTATATTAGTTTGTTATGCCTCTGTCCAGCAGTGACCCAGAGATGATTCTCCCATCCACAGGTCTAGATTTCTCTTGAACAGAGTCTGGTTTTGGTGTGATTTTTTTTTTGGTGGAGAGCATGTCCATAATTCTGTTGGACATGGCCTTGTATGTCAGGCACATGTCACCTCTGAGAGTTTCTTCAATCTGGCAGCATATGACAGATTTTGGAGTCCCTTTATCCTTTTGGTGAGGAACTTGGGGGTCTCTCCAATTGCTGCAGATGTCGGGTGAGATACATCATCATTGGTCTGATAAGAAAGAGACAGGGGAACAATGACCTCACTAGATCTGGATGTTCATGATCAGGTGGGCAATGTAGAAGGTCTTTCTAACCACTAGCAATGTGAGTGTCAAAAGAAAGGCCACTGTCAACCTGGGTCCCCAGGTCCCTGATAACCTCTTCTGTAGTCCTTTCTGAAGGATATCGTGTCCCGATGCACTTCCACTATGGCGCCCAGTTTGCAGTCATCTGCAAACTTTCATCAATGGCCTTGGTGACTATTTCGAAGAAGTCGACAAGTTCAAAAGGCATGATCTTCCCTTGACAAAGCCAAACTGGGTCGGGTCCAATGTCTGCAAGTCCCCTATATCTTTGTTTATGAGCTCCATTATGATCCTCTCCATAGCTTTGCAGACTAGACTTGTTGCCACCCTGGGCACGATCCTGTGGTAAGGCTGAGATTAATTTAATTCCTCATTTAGCTCAGTAGCACACAGCGGGGACACCATCCGGTCCCATTGATGCTGTGTTTCTAGCTTTAGAGAGCAGCTTTCACCTGCGCATTTGAGATGTCCGGGAGGCTACACGGCTGGGATAGTTATCTCTCCTTAGGGGAGAGGGGTGAAGTTTGCACTGAACCTGTCTGCCAGTATGTTGGCAATGTCTGTGGGTTCAGTGATTTTGTATCATTTATATCTGTGAGTTTCCACCCAGGTTCCTAACATAGCTGAAAAGATTGTCCTTGAATCCATGGCAATTTTTCTCTCAAAATTGGCCTTAGTTGATTTTATGAGTATGGATTTTGTTCTATCATGTAATAGCTTCTCCTCTTATTGTAAAGTTTGTTAATGGCTGGGGTCCACCAGACTGGGCGTTTGCCCTTTGTGGAAAGAGTCTTGGTTTTATTTGGGATTGCCTGATCCATGCAGTCCTGGAGGTGTTCATAGAAGGCATTTGTAAGGGCTTCAGCTTGGGGGTTGGTTTTCCTCTGACTCAGGGCCTTGAAGGATACCACACCAGTCTTGAGTAGTGTGAAGTTTGCTTTAGAGAAGTTCTTCACTATGGTCTTTTATGATCAGATCTCACCAATTCACCCAATATGATGGTGTTTGGAGATACATTACCCCTCCAGTGTCTTCAGGAAGGCTGTGAGGTGGCTGCTGTAGCTGCTACAAATTGGTGAGCAGTTTTGCCTATGGTTAGTTGCACCTGACAGCACAGACATCATGTTTCTCCATACTGAGAAGGGCCTCTCATCTTGTCTCTATATTGTGGCATCATTCTTGTGAAAAGGGGACTGCTCAGGGGTTGGGGTCATACCTGCCTGGCATGGACAATGACTGTGTCAGTGTGTCTGACTATGGAGTCACCTATGACAAGTATGTTTGGTGTTGTATTGTGGTTTATGTGTTGCTTGTGGGGTGTCTTGAGGTAGCAGTTGTTTGGGTGTCTGCTTTGGAGGCCTCTGCTGTTTAGGTAAATTTGTGTGTTTATATGTTTGATTCAGTGGTGGTAGCATTATGTGAGGCTGGTTTTGTGGTGTGTGTAGTTGCCTTCTCCTCCTGTCTGGTCTTGCCAGTCCTGAGTTGAGAGAGCTCAGCCTCCAGTTTGGCTAAGCTGCATCTCTCGCATCTCTGTGTTTGTTGTGGGAGGAGGAGAGGTTGTCTGTGTACATGAGGCAGTTATAACATTGCCTCAAGATTCCCAGATTCACCAGCTGGACCGGAGAGGAGATTGACAACTGACCTTTGGACATGCTAGAATAATTGGAAATCCTTAATTGAAAACAAGGGCCAGTGGGGAGTGAGGGTGTAGTGCTTTTATTTTTAGTGCTGACTTATATAATTGCTTTAGTGAGCAAGTGCCAGGTAACTTGAGTGCAATGTGTTACAAGTAACTAAATGCAAAAATGACAAACAGTAACTTTCTTTCAAGTGAAACAAGGAAATAAGTACAGTAAGCAATGCAGATATCACTAGTGATCCACAGAAGCGCTGAGAAGTTTTATGATTAGGTGGAATTAGCTTCCAGGGAAATAACAAGCAAACAAACAACAAGCATATAAACAAAACTAGATTCAGTAGGCCTGGATCTAGTCTATGCTAGAGCAAACAAGGTGAACCAATTTCAGTAAGATACAGTTCAAATATTCAGGCACTATAAACCTTTAACCAGAAAATTCCCAGCTCAGAAGGGCAGGTGCTGCTTCATGTTTAACCCACTGTTTGAATGGGGTTAAAGGTCTATACCTCTTGTAATAATGCAGAGGTCAAGAACAGAGTGTGTCTCATTTAGGAGTTATTTTCTTTCCCATTCCTAATTTATTTAAAAGCTATTTATTTCAAGAACTAGTTTCAGTTAGTCTGGCTCAACCTTTAGGTAAATTCCAAAAACTAAGGTGGTTTACTGAATAAAAAAAAACTGTAGTCCAGTTCCTTGGTGTGGTGCATATAGAAAATATAAAGTACTGGTGATGGGGCTGAGTGAAAGCCGGATGTAAAACCAATCACCCTGCTAAAGTTGAACTAAGAATTGCAAGACTCAATATAAGTTCACGGACAGGACACAGCTTGGAAGTGAATGATATGATGGCAGGGAGGAGGCTGGACATCCTATGTATTCAGGAGAAAAGATGGAAGGGCACTGCAGCAAAGCTATTTGGCTTGGGATCCAGACTGTACTACTTAGGAGGGGGACAGGCTAGAAATGGTATGAGAATTATGGTGAGAGAGAAGCTTCAGAAGACAGTGAGGGATGTCATCAAAATTAGTGGCAGAGTCATGGCAATCAGACTTTGTTGTAAGGAAAGGGTACAGTTCATAAGCTCAACCTATGCCCCATTGCAAGGATGTGATAGTGAGGAAAATAATGCACTCAGACAGCTCCCTATTGAAATGTTGGCACTCGAAATGCCTAGTGCCAAAAAGCCAAAAAAAAAAAAAAAAAAGATTGAAAATCCTGAGGAGTGAATCTCAAAAATCATTCTTCTCCTTAAAACATATTTTTGCAGGTGGGGCAAGCCGCCTTGTTAGCCCCGCCATATGAGGGCAAATCCCCCCCACACCCTAAACCTGTATATACTGACTCTGACATTGTCATACCTCTGGGAAAATAAAATATTCCAAGAAATGGAATCTTGGACTTATTATATGTAAATCCGTTCTTTTGGCCATTCAATTTCCGTACTTCAGGACTCACTCTAGTGGGTCTCAACATTTCAAATGGTTATCCACTCAGACAGCAGTTGCTGGACCTTCTAGAAAGTAGAACAACATGAACTGGTATTGATAATGGGTGAACTGAATGCATGTATCAAGACAGACAGAACAGGATATGAAGACTGACTTGGTTCATATGTGGCAACAAGAGTAAAGAAGATAAGGCCATTCTAGCTTCTGTCTGGAAAATGGTTTGATGGTGGCCAATACATGGTTCGGCAAGTGAGACAGTCACAAGATCACATACAAGAGTGGTCAACATGCAACTCAGGTAGACTTCATCCTAGTAAGGAAAGGACAATGGAGAAGAATCAGTAATTGCAAATTTATCCCAAGTGAAACAGTTGGACCAGAGCATAAATCACTGGTTGCCACAATCAGCTAAAAGCAGTGGTCAGATAAAGCTGGAAGGTCAATGGAGACTAGTTTAAAGACCTGGAAGTTGATTAGAGAGAGAGAGAGAATACAGGAGTTCAAGGAACTGCTCAGGTCTTTAGCATCACAGAAGGAAGAGGAAATAGGTGGAGCTGAAGAAGAATGGAAGTGCCTCACAACAGCATGTGTAAGGACTACAGAACAGATATGCAGCCAAACCAGCTATGGAAATAAGGTACATAAGGAAAGCTGGTGGTGGTGGAATAAGTCCAAGAAGTCATCTGAAGAAGAAGGAGAGCAGGATAAAGTGAGAAATAGAAAAGACAGACCAGGCTAAGAAGGACTACTGGTTGGCTAATAAAGAGGCCAAGGGACGAATTACAATAGAAAAGAACAAGGCATTACAGGCACTGTACCAATTTCTGAAAAGTGACTCAGTAAATGGCGCAAAGCAACTCTATTAGGTTACAGTGCAAAGACAGAAAGATAAAAAGAGAGTCAGACACCTTTTATAAGGAATATCAGCAACAACCTGCTCACTAGTCACAGGACAGCAACGGCGTTGGAAGGAGTATTTCCAGCAGCTTCTGAATGAAGAAAATCCCTCAGAAGCTGTACTGCCCCAGACAGCCTATGATGAGAGAAGAAGAGGAGCCCACCTACGAAGAAATAAGAACAGCACTAGAAGATTCAGATGAGGTCACAGCAGATGTGATGAAGATGGGTGAGACTGGGGAGAAATGGCTCTTGAGGGTACTCATATCAAAGAGAACAGATTGGGGTGATTTGGACTCACGTGCAGAAAAGCAGAAGACAATCTGGTGAAGATGATTTGGAACAGACAGGAAGAAGGCAAGAGGAAATGGGGACATCCAGCAAAGAGGTAGATGGATTGTGTGAGAGAAGACCTGCGGTCATCAGACATGACTGTCAAAGAAGGTAGGATTATGGCACTGAAGTGAGAGAAAAGGAGATTTTCGCGATATCTGACCCATGTAGAAAATGTGAAAAAGGGAACTGATGATGACAATGGGGTACTGAACTGAAGAAATGAACAATTCTGAAATATGCTGTAATTTCATTTCAAATTCAAAGCAGAGAAGACTTCTGTATGGTATTGCCTATCTCTTTCGTTCTCTGTAGTAGTAGCAAGGTTCTCATTGTAAACATTTAAATGAAATTAGGGGTGAATACATATGAAGCCGGAAATTACTGTATCTCAAATAATTTTCTCTTCTAAGAGGCTCAGTAATCTTAGGGTTAGCATATACAATCAGTGGGAGTTTGAGGGTGCAGTCTCCTGCATTGAGTGAAGCTTCAGAGAAAAAAGTCAGTTTGATTTGGTATTGTTGGAACAAAAGCATTAGTTCAATGACAAATCTACTTCACTTTACTTCACTCAGATGAGTCATGCAATAAAATATCTAAAGAAGTAGTGAGCTTGCTAACAAATTATTGTGATCCTAAATCAAGCACAACAATGCAGCAGTTTGTGTTTAATTCTTAAAGTTGGGAAGCCAATAAAGTTATTAACTGCACTGGACTGTAATTAGAACCATTTCACATGAACTTTTGCAGTCTTCCATGACATAGTTTGAATGACAAAATTTTGAAAGGCACAAGTTCAAAACTGAACTGAAATTACAGCAATTCATAAACCATGTATTTGATTTGAAAACCTCTGATTCAAATGTAATCCTGTCTATAGACCACTGTTTTCCTAAGGCCCACAGTAAGCACAACCCTAATCCTAACTCTAACCCTATTCCTAAATGTAATTTTGATCATAACTTAAAATAAATAACTATGAACTTAAACCAGACCCTAAACTGACATTAACCCTAAACCTAATCTTAATGCTACAAATACTTTTGCAGTAAACCAAACAGTGGATCTAACCATTTTCCTAAACTTATAATTATAACTACATCCTAAATGAAAGTGAAACCCAGATGTAAGTGACAACCTCAGCAACGGCTGAGGCTCCAACTCTTAACTCCAGTCTCCAAAGTCAATGACACCTGTATTGTAGCACTGACATTCAACCACATGGCATTTCACATAATGCAACATTTGCACAAATGAACTGTCATTCAAATTAATATTTGCAAAACTGACTTTTGACCAGACACTTGTAAATTTTATACACAGTCACATTTGCACAAATGATCTGTCATTTAAATTAATATTTGCAAAACTGACATTTTACCAACTATACTTCAAAATGTTTTAGAGCTGGTGTCATTTGAAACTGGTATATAGTACTATGCTGCAAGACAGTATGGTTTGTAGAAAAAATAATGACAGCATTCAGAGAATTTTACCGGCTGAATAAGATTTGGAAACCACATTTGAAGTTGCTCAAAATAAATAAATGAATAAATAAACAAACAAATAATAGAAGTGTGTTGGATTTGCATGAATTTTCAACAGGTTCCTTTTACAAAATGAGATGGGGAGGTCTGATAGAACAGTATACATCTTATACAAACGTAATCTGTAGAAAAAGCAGCATATGATTAAAGCATGCCATAGATACAGTGAAACTTGTTAGCAACGTGATCTTAAGTATGCAAGTGAGAAAACAGAAAATGACAGCTGTTACTCTGGCTGGTCACTGTAGAAAAGCATGCAGGAAATGGCAGTTTTCAAACAAAAGATTGTTCAAACGGTTGCAAAACCAGATTTTGAAGGTTGAAAGTGAACATGTCCTCTGTAGAAGTCAAGTTAAATGTCATCTGGATCTGCCTATAGTACTGAAGGGAAGCATGGAATGCATTCTGAAGGAATGAACTCACTACATAGTCTAGCTAGAATAGATGTATGAGGAATGCCTTGTATAATGTGTACATTAAAAATGAATGATGGGAATATGTTATCTGAAGTCAAAACAAGCCTATATCACTGTGAAGAATTACACAAAAATATTCAAAGCTGTGGAATATGTAAAACAGCCTGAAGCAAAATGTAAACTGCTTTGAAAATGATATACCAGACACGGTGCTAATGTGTTGCTGACCAAATTAGTGATAACATTAACAACAGATTAATTAAACTATCTCAGGCTCTTATTTCTAGGTTTGGTCATACCTCTCAAGAGCAATATAGCACTTTGAATTTGCCCACAGATTTAGCCTAGCTTCTCATAGATATATAATGTACCTCATAAAGTCAGACCTGTTTATGTGTACGTACTTTATTAAATACATAAACTAAGCTTATGCAAAGATTCTCTGACATTAACTATATACAGTCTAGTGTATGAAGGGCTTCTATTGTTAAAAACAAAGTGTTTCCTTCTGACCTGCTGCTAGGATTTTTAAAGGCTAGAGCTATGATTTTTAATGCTCAAAAGTTAACAGGTATGGGTCTAGTGCAAATTTGTTGGAGCAAGGCTGGTTAAAGGAACTGAATATAGACTGCAATTCTGTAAATTACTTGCGTGAGACTAAGAAAAAAACTGTGACTGATGTTTTATAAAGGTTAGAGGACTTAAATGTAAGCTGGACTCAGTGAAGAGAACTGTCACATTACATTACAACAAAGAAATAATAAACACATTTAGTCTGCCCTTTATGTACATTCAGCATTCTGTCTTCCCTCCTTCCCCATCTTCCTCCTCCTCTTCTTCACGTGTTGTCCATTTGTCCTATGTCCTCCTGAATGACTTCATGGATTCCCTCTCCACCACTTATTATGGTAATGCATCCCATGGGTTCACAGCCCTTGTCATTATGTGCTTGTGCAGATGTTATGAGTAGTTGGTTCTTACAAACTGATGAGGCCGGTATGACCCTGACCTTGAGCAGCATCTTACCCTCACCTAGAATGATGCCACAGTACAGACAAAATGATCGATTTTAACAATTGGCTAAAATTTTGGTGTCATTCAAAGGGGATCCAGTGTCTGTCAGCCTGAGATGACATGCTTGACAAGCCACGTTGCTTCGCTAGGGATGGCTTGCACCTGTCACCACTGGGCTTTCGGATATTGGCAAAGGCTCTTGCCACCCCCATAGTGCCTTTTTTAGGCAAGGCTCAAAAGTCAAACCCACCCCCATAGACAGCACAAGGAACAAGAAACTAAGGGTAATGCTGCTAAGCCAGAAGCCTTAACCTCAAGATGCATGCACTCGAAGCTCTCCTCAGTATGGAGAACATCGATATCTGTGCAGTGACAGAAACCTGGTTCAAGGCTCCAGAGAGCACCCCAGTACTACCAGGCTATACCTCACATCATGCTTTTCGGCCCCAAAACCCGGACCGAACCACAAAAGGAGGGGGAGTTTCCATATTTATCAAGGATATCCACACCTCCAGGTTAGTGGCATTGCACGAAGTATCGGAGACCATCCATGTGCAACTAACAGTGGGCAAGACTGCTTTTCAGTTTATAGCATCCTACAGACCACCCTCTCAAAGTCAGGAATCCCACTCGGCTTTCCTGAAAACATTGGAGAACATGAAGATCTCTCCGAACACCATTATATTGGGCAACTTCAACTACCCAAACATTGACTACGAGCACTACTCAAGCCCCAGCACCTTAGGCCAAAGGTTCCTGGAAATTATAAACTCAAATGCTATGGAACAACTAGTCACCACTCCCACAAGAGGGGACAATATACTAGACCTGATCATTACCAACATGGGGACTCTATGCTCCACACCAGAAGTATATCCCTCATTGGTAAGATCAGACCATAAACTAATTTCACTGGATGTCCACATCCTGACCCCACCCCCAGCCCAGAAAACCACAGTGAAAAACTTCTCAAAAGCGAACTTCTCACTTCTCAAAACCAAAGTGGAATCCTTCAAGGCCCCAGGGCCAGTGGAAACTACGGCCCAAACTGCAGAATCCTATATAAATGCATTCTACGGACATCTCCAGGAATGCATGGATCATGCTGTCCCAAACAAAACCAAGACCCAATCATCCAAAGGCAGGCATCCAGTCTGGTGGACCCCTGCCATAAATAAACTGTACAACAGAAGGAGAAAGCTACTACATGATAGAGCAAAATCCCTAAAAGGGAAGGCATCTCTGATCAGTACTAGCAAAAAATTACGATCCCTCAAAAAATCCTCCAAGGCCAGCTTCGAGAGAAAAATTGCACAGGACACCAAAGACAATCATAAGGCTTTTTTCAGTTATGTTAGAAACCTGGGATGCAACTCCCAGACTTGTTCTGAGTTGATTCTAAACGACAAAAAATACACTGAACCCACAGACATCGCCAATATCCTGGCAGACAGGTTCAGTGCAAACTTCTCCACCCCTTCCCCCCCAAAAGAGCAAGTATCTATCCCGGCAGAGGGCTGCCTCCCAAACATCTCTGATGCTCAGGTGAAGGCTGCCCTCTCCAAAGCAAAAAACACTGCTTCCATGGGACTAGATGGTGTCCCAGGTTGCGTCCTACATGAACTCCAAGAGGAACTAATCCCTCAAATAAAACAGCTATACAATCTCAGCCTCACTACAGGATATGTGCCCACAGAATGGCGTACAGCAACAGTGGTCCCACTCTACAAAGGTGGAGCCTCTATGGACCCTGGAAACTATCGCCCCATAAGTCTGACTAGCTTAGTCTGCAAGGCTATGGAGAGGATCATTATGGAGCTCATAAACAAAGACATTGGAGACCTACAGACACTAGATCCTACCCAGTTCGTCTTTGTCAAGAGCAGATCCTGCCTTTCGAACCTGGTTGACTTCTTTGAAACAGTCACCAAAGCCATAGATGAAGGGAAGGTAGTCCACACAGCCTATCTGGACCTTGCAAAGGCATTTGACACAATACTCCACTCGGGCATCATAGATAAGCTATCCAGCTTAAATATAAACCCCTATGTCACAAGATGAGTCGCAAACTGGCTCAAAGACAGAACCCACAGAGTGAGAGTTGCTGGAGCCATGTCAGACTCGAAACCGGTCACAAGTGGCATCCCACAGGGTTCTGTCCTGGGACCACTCTTGTTCGGTATATACTTTTCCGAGGTACAGGCAAACGTGGGAAGACTATGGCTCACCAAGTTCGAGCGACTGCAAACTGGGTGCCATAATCAACTCTCCAGCTGACACAAACATCCTTCAAAAAGGTCTCACAGAGACAGATAACTGGTGCCAGCACCATGGTTTAAAGCTAAATGCCAAAAAATGTATAGTCATACCCTTTGGCAAAAACAATGTGCCCACACATTACCACATAGGCGGAAACCCATTAAGTACAGAGAAAGTTATTAGGGATCTGGGGACCCAAGTTGATAGCAATCTCTCCTTTGAAAACCACATTGCCAAAGTGGTTAGAAAGACCTTCTACATAGCCCACCTCATCACAAAGGGTTTCACATCTACATCATAAGAGGTAATCGTGCCCCTTTATTCATCCCTCATCAGGCCCATCATAGAATACAATGCCCCTTTTGGGATGTACCTTACCCGACACCTGCAGCAATAAGAAAGACCCCAAAAGTATCTCACCAAGAGGATCAAGGGTTTCAAACAGATGCCATATGCTGCTTGGTTAAAAAAACTCCAGCTCTACTCAGTTGCATACCGCCTACTTCAAGGCGATCTATGCCTGACATACAAAGCTATGTCAAATCCAGAATTAATGGACATGCTCCACCTCACTAAATCTAAATCCCTTAGAGCCACATGCTCGAGGGACTTGAACCTCAGCACAGAAATAAATAGAACTTGCTGGAGGGACAGGTTCATAACCCAGAGGCTCCCTTTGCTCTGGAATAGAATTCCAGTTCATGTGAGGCAGAGCACCTCACTGAATCTCTTCAAGAAGAATCTCAATAGGTGGATGGGGGATTGTAGGTTTGTCCCAGGGATTACTCCCGTGTCACTATTAGACAGAGCCACAGTAAACTAAACCTTAAAAAGGGCACAGAATACTCAAATCAAGGGGTGGCGTAAGCCATACAGAATCTGGCTAGGCTTATAGCCTAGTATGAACCTATGAACCTATGAACCTCTTCACTACCTGTCTCCCTGACATGATCTTGCCTGTTTGGGCTAATGTGAACAAAAGTTAGCTCCTCTAACCTTCTCATATCCTGTCAGCCCTAACCAATGGACCCTTCCTAGGGCTCTCCTCTAGACCTCTTCCAGCAGCCTGATATTCCTGTCCTTGTACTGACCTCCAGAACTGCACAAAGTACTCAAGGCATCGAGTGAGAAGAGTCTTGTGTTGAGTTATGTTTGAGAAGTCAAGAGCAGTCCTTCAGCCCTCCTATTGTAACTGCCATCCATGGTACATATCTGATGGTGAAGTTGTGACTAGTTCATGGCACATTTCCTGGCTCATGGAGGTGAAGCTGTGATTTACATACATGGTACACTGCCTGGTGGTAAAGCTGTGATTTACATACATAATACACTTCCTGATGCATAATACTGAAGTTGTGACTGCCATCCATGGCACACTTCCCAGTGCAAGCTGGTAAAGCTGTGATTGCCATCCATGGCACACTTCCTGACTCATGGTGCTGAAGATGTACACTTTCTGACTCATGGTGCTGAAGATGTGACTGACATTGATGGCACACGTCCAGGTGCATGCTAATGAAGCTGTGACCAGCATCCATGGCATATTCCTGCTATGAGTCTAAACAAAAAAACTCCACTCTGTAGAAGCTCTGTTCACACTAAAGAATACTGATGTCTGTGCAGTCACGGAGACGTGGTTTAAAACCACGAAGAGCACACCGACAGTGCAAGTTTGTAATGTCTTCCACACATTTAGACTAGCTACTACACAGACAGGGACTAAAGGTGGAGGTGTCTTGATTTACGTGAAAAATAAATATACCTCAAGGCTGGCCAAACAGGACAATGCACTTGAGCTACTGCATGTTCAAATCACCACAGGCAAAACCCAATACCACTTCCTTGCAAGCTATAGGTCCCCTTCTATGACCCAGGAAACCCATACCATGTATTTAAACTTATTGGAAGCACTCACCATCCAACCTAATACCATATTCATGGGCAACTTTAATTGCCCCACTATTAACTGGGAATCCTGTTTAATACCAAACGTACATGCACAGAGATTGCTAGATTTTGTAAACATAAACTCCCTGTACAAGATTGTCCTTGTGGTTCTTAGCCTAGTAAACATCTATGACCTGTGAACCTCTGAACTATAAACAAACCCTGCAAGACCTGAATCCTTGATGTATGATGGTAAAGCTGTGACTGGCATCCATGGCACTCTTTCGGGTGCATGATGGTAAAGCTGTGACTGGCATCTATGGCACTTTTCTCTTAGTAAAGCTGTGACCAACATCCATGGCACACTTCCTGATGGTAAAGTTATGACTGCCATCCATTCCACACTTTCTGGTTCATACTATTGAAGCTGTGACTGCCATCCATGGCACGTTTCCTGGTGCATACTGGTGAGGAAGTGTATGCCATCCATGGCACACTTCCTGAGACATGATGGAGAAGCTGTGACTACCATTCATGGCACTCTTCCTGGTGCATGCTGGTGAAGCTGTGACTGGCATCCATGGCATACTTCTTGGTGGTAAAGCTATGGCTGACATCCATGGCACACTTCATGACTCATAGTAGAGAAGCTATGACTGACATCCATATTATACTTCTTGGTGCATGCTGGTGAGGCTGTGACTGGCATCCATGGCACACCTCTTTTGTTTTTTATACACTTTTATTGAATTATCACTTGTGACATTGGCAGACTTACATTTATATAAATATAATCAAACCATATTAACAAGTTCACATTTGCAGACATTATACATCACATATATTGTTATATATATTTTATATTTTATGGAACATTACATTAATTATTCAATTCCGGCCTTCTCTTAACCATCATTCCTTCTCCAAAACATTTTCTGCATGTATTGTTTCTACAATTTCCATTTTTATGTAATTTACTCCTAAATTTTTATATTCCATAGTACCAGAATAAAAAAGTGACCACCCCCTTTCAGTCTATCTTGCTGTTTTAAAAATAGTGACTCTCCACTAAAACTTAACTTTTTAGACAAGTCAAACTTAAGTTACCTACTTTCACATCTAACTCATCTACTGCACACTACAGTGTTTAGGATAACCATTTTTTTCATCTTACCTTTAAGCATCTATTGCAAGAGCACCAGTTATTGGAGAGCCCAAATTCTGCCTCTCAGTAGAATTAGTGCTTCTGTTTTCTCCTGGTGAGAGAAGGAGTGCAGTTACATTATTTCCTGGAGACTGCTGATCACCAGAAAGCTTAATAACTGCTTTATAGGTGACAGCTTCAAATCTGTGTTATACTCTGATCCTGGTGAGAGTAGGAGTAGAGTGCATTGATTCTTGACTGTTTCTGGTTGGAGAGTGAGTGTCTGTGCTTGATGTACCTGACTGGTCTGGTTGCTGCTTGAGGCATCTACCAGAAAAAGGCTACAAGCCTGCAGACCCTTATATCATCTGGGACAAGACTGTGGAACACCAAACAGGCTGTGGCCTGCGTCTCTTCTTGGGATTGGTGCTAACCTTTTTTTTCTAGTGAGAGAAGAAGCAAAGGAGTATTGTATCCCAACAGAGTGAAGCTGTGCACAGACCAGCATTAATGGTAGCCAGGCAGTAGCCATTCATGTGACTCCCCTCTTTTCATCATTCTTGAGAAGTTAATTCTTTATTTTCAGCAAGTACTGCTTGATTTCTTCCCAACTTCAGAATATCTGCCTAAATACTTCATCCTTAAATTTTCAGGGTCTATGTATTGGTTTCCCCTTGAGTGTTTGGCAGTGCTCTGTACAGACTCAGACACTTTGAGTGACATTTTTCCTGTAAAAGGCTTCAGTACTTCATATAGTGAGCTCATATCCAGGCATGTCTAAAGGTCAGTTCCTTGTGCTTTCTCCTGTCAACCTGGTGAACTTGGGCATCCTGAGGCAATGTAGCAACTGCCTCATGTACACAGACAATCCTCTCCTCTTATCTCCCAACACTATGACTTGTGAGAGATGCACATATATAGCCAAATTGGAAGACAAGCACTCTCCAGCCAAGACTGGATTAGCCAGTCAAGAGGAGGAGGATAACACCTGCACTGCACCACATTCAGCACATAGCCCTCCAGAACATACTCCACCAGAACTCTCGCATAGTAACACACAACACACACCTACTTTTGTGGAGGCTCTCAATAAATACTGCCCAAACAATAGAGACCTCCAAGACAGAAATGCAAACAACCACCACATCCCAGCACAAACCATGAGACACATAGCTCACATAAACAGTGTGCCACTCAACCAAAGCCCAAAAGGCAAAACAATTTACCCAATACACTAGTCATAGGTGACTAAAACTGCAGTGGTGGTGCTGCGGTAGCATTGTCACCTCACAATAAGATGTTGTCCTGTTCGATTCTCAGCTAGAGCGTCTTCTGTGTGGAGACATGCGTGAATGGGCGTACCTTCGTTGAAGATTGTGCATCAGGGCTGGCAACTCGGCACGTAAAAATCTACTGCCAATCATCAGTGGACCGGAGTTCCGCTGTGGTGACCCTTAACCGGGAAAAGCCGAAGGACACAACAACAACAACTAGTCATAGGTGACTCAATAGTAAGGCACACTGATGTCCCACTCACTAGGTTGAATAAGGAGAAAGTTACGGTCAGCTGCCTGTCGGGTGTCAGGATCTGCCACATAATGCACGCACTTTGGTCACTCCACAACAGGTACAAATATGACTCTGTCATTGTCCATGTTGGTGTGAATGACCTGAGATGTACCTCCCTGGACTACATGAAAAGAGACATAGAGGAGCTCTCTGATCTTGTAGCCCAGGCAGATATGACCCTAGCTCTGAATAGCATCCTACCGTCACCCAGAATGATACCACACTACAAGCAGAAAATGATTGCCTTCAACAACTGGCTAAGTTTCTGGTGTCATTGTAAGGGGATCCAGTATCTGTCTGTGTAGGATGACATGATCGACAGACCTTGATGCTTCAACAGAGATGGCCTGCATCTATCACCCCAGGGATTCCAGATACTGCCAAGACTCTTGCCACCCCTATAGTGCCTTTTTAGGCAATGTCCTAAAGACAAAATTACCACCATAACAGCTACAAGCAAATGAAATCTGAAGGTTATGCTACTCAATGCTAGAAGTCTAAATCTCAAAATGCACTCGTTCGAAGCACTCCTTAAAATGGAGAACATTGACATCTGTGCAGTGACCGAGACCTGGTTCAAGGCTCCAGAGAGCACCCCAGCACTACCAGGGTATAATTCATACCACACCTTTCGGCCCCTAAACCTGGACCGAAGCACTAAAGGTGGTGGTGTGTCCATATTCATAAAGAATATACACAACTGCTGACTAGTAGCATAACATAACGCATCAGAGATACTTCAGGTACAATTAACACTGGGTAAAACTGCAGTCCAGGTTGTAGCCTGCTATAGTTCTCCACCATGTCTCAAGACTCCCATTCCACATTCCTAAACACACTGCAGAATATTAGGGTACAACCCAATACCCTTATATTGGGAGACTTTAACTACCCCTCCATTAACTGGGAAAATTACTCATGTACCAATGCACTTGCTCAATGTTTTCTAGAATTCATTAATTCCAATGCCCTGGACCAACTCATTCTTACCCCCACCAGGGGTAGAAACATCCTTGACCTGGTCATTACTAAAATGTGTGACCATTGCTCTACACCAGTAATCAACTCCTCCCTGGTCAGATCTGACCACAAGTTAATCACCATGGATATCCACATCCCACCCTCACCCCCCTAAAGGAAACCACCATAAAAAATTCTCCAAAGTCAATTTTGGGCTTTTAAAAACAGAGGTGGCTAACTTCACGACACTCATACAAATGAAAAATAGGTGCATGACTGCTGAATCATACACCAATGCACTGTATGAGCACATTCACAAGTGCATGGAATGGGCCATACCAAACAGAACCAAAATGCTCTCCTCCAAAAAAAGGAAAACAGTCTGGTAGTCTCCCACCATAAACAAACTCTACAGCAGAAGGAAAAAACTGTTGCAGAAAAGGGTGAAGTCCTATGACTGGAAAAACTCGTTTGTTAGCCTCAGCAAAAAACTGAGTTTCATCATCAAATCCTCTAAACCTAGCTATGAAAACAAAATTGCTGCAGATTCTAAAGACAACCACAAGCATTCTTTAGTTATGTCAAGAATTTATATGGCAATACTTAGAGCTGCTCTGAGTTACAGCACAATGGCAATACATATACAGAACCAACTGATATTGCCAACATATTGGCTAACAGGTTCAGTGCGAACTTTAACCCCTTTTCATCCCCTAAAGGGCCTACCATAATACCTGAGGAATGCCAAGTCCCTATTATCCCAACTACACAGGTATAAAACGCACTGTCCAAAGCCAAGAATACAGCTTCCATTGGACCTGATAATATCCCTGGCTGTGTTTTACATGAATTAAAAAGTGAACTGGCACCACACCTGGGTACCCTGTTCAATCACAGCCTCATTTCCGGCTTTGTTCCTATCGAATGGCACACTACTACGGTCATCCCACTCCACAAAGGAGGAGCAACTACAGACCCTGGGAACTACCACCCATTAGCCTGATGAGTCTGAAATGTAAAGCTGTGGAGCGCATCATCATGGACCTTATCAATAAGGACATAGGGAATCTCTAAACTCTGGATCCCATGCAGTATGGGTTTGTGAAAGGTAGAGTCTCTCACCAGAGCTGTGGATGAGGGCAAGGTAGTTCACACAGCCTACCTAGATCTTGCCAAGGCCTTTGACACCATCTCTCACTCAGGAATCATACCTAGACTCACTAAACTAGGCATAAACCCCTATGTGATAAGATGGGTTGTCAACTGACTCACTGATAGAATCCACACTGTGAAAGTAGCAGACTCCAAATCTGACTACCAACCAGTTACAAGTGTTGTCCCACAGGGACTGGTCCTAGGTCCTTGCATCTACTTCTCTGAAGTTCAAGCCAACACAAAGGGATTTTGGCTGACCAAGTCCACAGATGATTGCAAACTGGGAGCCATTATTGATTCTCCAACTGATGTAGACATTCTATAAAAAGGCCTCACTGACAGTGTGACTGGCTCTAGAACCATGGCCTTAAGCTTAAAGCCAAAAAGTGCATTGTCATTCCCTTTGAGAAAAATTCAGTGCCCATGAACTACCACATAGGCGGTAGTCCACTAAACACCGAAGGTGTGATAAGAGACCTGGGGACACAGGCTGACAGCAACCTCTCCTTTGATAACCACATTGCCACTGTAGTCAGAAAGTCCTTCTATGTGGCACATCTCATTACAAAAGGTTTCTCATCCAGGAAGAAAGAGGTCATAATCCCTCTCTACTTGTCTCTCATTCGATCTATTATAGACTACAATGCCCCATTTGGTATGTACCTCACTAGACACCTACAATAACTAGAAAGGTCACAAAAATACCTCACTAAGAGAATCTTAGGCCTTAGACACATGCCCTATATGCACAGACTCAAAAAACTCCAGCTAGTCCAATAGCCTAGTACCTACCTATGAACCTATGAACCTATACTCTGTCTCTTATTGCCTACTTAGAGACGATCTCTGCTTGACCTGCAAAGCCATGTCTGACCCAGAGCTGCTAGACATGCTACACCTAAAGAAATCCCAATCCCTCCGTGCCACATGATCCAGGGACCTTAACCTCATTATCACAATAAACAGGACATGCTGGAGGGACAGGTTCCTAACCCAGAGACTTCCCATACTCTGGAACAAACTTCTCATTCACGTCAAGCAGAGCACTTCACTGGCCCTCTTTAAGAGAAATCTTGATGAGTGAGTCGGCAATAGGAAGTTCACCCCAGGGATCACTTCAGTGGCCTTGCTTGACAGGAGCACTGGGAACTAAATTTGTGTGGCATGATGCCAGGGAATCTTCTTAGGCTAGGTTTATATAGGCTCCAGGGCCGTTAGCCTAGTACACACCTATGAACCTACAAGATACCACTTCCTGTTCTTAAATCTCCATTACAATATTTATTGCTTCAAGTGTAGTTAGCTTAGATTTTGATTTCCATTTTCTAGTAATTGCTTTTTTGGCAGCCAGCAGAATTAAACTTAACAAGGCCTCACTATATACAGGCAATTCAGATGCAGTATTCCAGCTCAGAAAAATAATTTCCTTAGTTATAGTCATCTGCTTGCCCAGTATTCCTGACACAGTATTCTGTATGAAAAGTTTAAAGTCTGCCAGCTTGTTACACTCCTAAAACATATGCTCCCAGTAATCCCTTTTCTTCCCTATCACACTTCCAACATTTGCCATCTAACTGAGAAAAAAATTCTTTGGAGACTGCTTGGGGTGTAAAATTAACTATGCAAATAATTCCAAGCAAAATCCTAAATCTTCTAGACTTTGTTGCATATTTAGGAGCCATGCATATGTCCTCCCATTGTTTATTTGTGAAATGCATATCTAATCTCTCTTCCCAATCTTTTCTGACCTCTTCTGATTCATTCCTATAGTTACTGTATAATATATTATATGCCCTACTAATTATTTCAAAGTACAGACAAATACAAAGGATAGAGGAATCCTAAATGAAAGACCCGCACTAGTTGATTTTTAATTGAACCTAGAATGGAAGCTGTTGTTAAAAAAGGGATAATTAGCATGCACTATAAAATTAGTAAATGCAAAGTTGATTTTAAATGTATAGTTATTGAACAAATAGAGGGGCATGCAAACATGTTAACTGCTAAAGAACTCGATTGGAGAGAATATGTTTGGCAAGTGAAGCTCAATGTATGTTAACCCCAGGTTTGAATGACAAAGAAAATTTCAAAGTATACTTGAAAAGGAAAGGATTGAAGCATTAATTACTTTATCATGTGACTTTTAAATTGTTTTAAATACTGTGATTGTTTGAACTCTAATTCTGTCCGAAGTCTTGTGTAGCAAGACAAATGTGCTTATGGAATTTTATTTGAATAAGAGTCTACTTACAAAAGTTTGTGTTTACGGCATTTGCATCGCTTTTTGTGAACATAACTAAATCATTATTTATATAAGACTATTATGACCCTAAATTATGCCATTCAGAAAGACTTGACCTGGATTCACTAATCTTCCATGCAGGACTAGTTTAATCCTGTACGGAAGCACCCGTCTAGGAGCTGAACAGCAGAATCCATGCATATTAATGAAGGCGTGCTGCCCGAGCTCCCAGGCTTACATAGAGCGTGTATGAGTGCAGGGGGCATGTCTGAGAGCAGAGCTCTCAGAATAAACACACCCCTGCAATGTAGAAAAGCAGAAAGTGTTAAGAGATGAGCGAGATCACTCATAGGTGTCCGCATATCCCCACCAACAGTTCCCCATATGTACAACAGCACAGCAACAGTACTGAAAAAGTAAATAAAGAAACCCTTTTATTTTTTTTTTAAACACCGATTAAAACTAACTGTAGGTGCGTGGGTGTGCCCATCACTTAGCTACAGTTAAAGCAGTTTAAAAGGCTGAAGAGGATAACAAGGAAGATATATGCAAATGAAGCAGCACAGCAATAGTGTAGTGGGCAGAGCATCCGCCTAATGAGCAGGCATTCCCGGTTTGAGTCTCACTGCAGCACATTCCATTTTTTTTGCTGTATAACCTACTAAATACCATTTAAATGTGAACTGGAGTACTGCATTAAATGCACATGTAAAGTGTTAGTGTCATAATGAATAAGGCACTAGTAAGCAGGTCTAAGCACAAACAAGCAGTAGTAAGCATATACAAGCACTAGTAAGCATGTTTAAGTGTGTTTGCGCGGGGGTAAGCATTGCCTACACAGATTCAGCAAAGTAGAAGTTCAGTATAAGAAACTGTAACCGGAGGTTAGCATTGCTTAGCTCCACGCAAACCCGCGTACACCCGCTTAGAACTGCTTTAAATTGCTCTGTACCCATTGGCCCGTGTTCTGCCCAGCAACAAAATAAACAGCTTCTGCAAGGCTCAAACTCAGGACCCTGTACACTACAGTCACAGTACTTAACCACTAAGCCAACACAACAGTCCATAAGAATGAGGTTTTAAGAAACAAACCTCTCCATAGGAAAACAAGCTGAACATGTGAAAGGGCATTCTATACAGCCTTATGTTGTATACCCAGCTACATCACATAAATATGTGAACTGGAGTACTGCAGTAAGCACAGATATGAGGTGTTATTGTAATAAATTGTAGAAGTCCCCAGGACCCCATACAGTGTATGCACACATGAATCATGGCTACCAGACACATATATAACCTGTAATGAATAATAAATCACTGCCAAAAAAGCAAATATAATGCTAAGTGACTGTTAAGCAATGCAAACCACTGCACAGCTTAGCTTGTTAAGTGTAAGCAATGTGTAGGGCAGCCGATTCAATCTGCCTATTGGTATACCTTCTTAAGCCAACCTTAGATAAGCAGGTGTGCCTATAATTTAGCCTTTTCAAAACCGGCCAATCACGGAAAGTGCAGGAATTTGGCCATATTTAAACCGCACAGGTGGGAATACTTTCCATAACTGGTTGTAGCTCCCTACTGCAGCAGAATGGCTGGTGTGGGTGAAGGTACTTGATTTAGAGTGCAGCGCTGGGGCATCCAGGAGTCAAAAATCATTGTATGGCTCCTGGTGAAACACCATGAGCAGAGACTACTGCAGGGCCAGTATGAGGGCTCGCAGTATAAAATGGAGGCCTGGGACAGTCTCGCCCGTGACCTCACCAGTACCACTGGACTGGTGAGCAGGTCAGGTGCTACCATGCTGACCTGAAGCGGCGGAGGGGGGATGTACTGGAACAGTGGATCCAGGAGTCTCGGGAGATGCCTAATGCTCCAGTACTGAGTAAGTACCCATTCTACTAAGTAGTTAATAATTGCCTAGCTTGTGTATACTATGGATAGGTATGGCTAAATATCACTGCATTTCTCTGACAGCTGCAGATGAGTGGGCTGTGAACCAGCAAGCCCATGATGCTAGCTTGCAAAGGCTGCATCGTGACGCAGGTTAGTAATTATGCAGCATGTACTGTCATAACAAATAAATATAAGAGCCTTAGAAAGTGTTGTACCAGTAGAAATAAATGTGTAATATTCTGTGAATAAAGGGTTAACCTCTGGAGTGCTTCTGTTTTCTCTTCTTTCATATGTTGTTGAACTGTTGCATACTATAAATAGTACTGTTGTATTAAGCAGTGTTACCCACACTGTGGTATGCAGATAAAATGTGTATGAAGTTCTGTATAGCAATGTTGGAAGTGCCAAGAGGTCAGTCATATTGTACAAGTGAGGGAGACTTACACAGAAAACAGTAGAAAGCATCACATCAATTCCCTGATAGCACAGTGAACTGTGATGTTAACTGTAATTTATTTTGTCACACACAGCAGGAGTTTGAATCCCAGGAGTGCTAGTAAGTTCTATGCATAATCATACCCCACAACTGTTCCAGTCTGTCCAGCATGTACAGATAAATGGCCCACATCACCAGCCTGGTACCTTGTTCCCCTGAAAAATCAGTGTGATGATCCAAGAAATGTAGGCAGCTGTTAATGATATATAACTGATAGTCAGACATGTACATACTCAGAGAATGTATATGAAAACAAACCTGTCATTCTAGCACCTCACCCAAAGTGTATGAGAGCAATTCTCAACATATCTTGCATTAACACCTGCATCTTGTCACGCTTGTATGTAAGACACAGGTCACGTATATAATAATCTATAAACATACCAGTGTACAATATAAGGTCATTGGGTAGTATAATAATACATGTAAGGGACAGATCACTGCAGTGACTAAGAATATTGTGAAACCTACAAGGATATATTAGTTGTTAATTGAACTCTCTCTCTCACCCCTACCATATGTGCAAAAATAACCCAATGACACACCTCAATCGGTATGTGTACACTTCAAAGTTATGTTGGGGCATATGTCCTAATGGTTTATAAATATTCACATTTGTTCCTATGCATGTGCAATGTTAAAATACACCCATATTGGTGGCCTGTCGCCATCAATGAAACCTACATGCTGTTGTAATGGCCACTGTTGTTCCATATATGCATGTGTTCTTCTTGCTCTGCAACTGTTTTGAATCTGGTGTTTTGGGTTAATGGGAATACCTGTGCATGCTGTTATAAATAATCCCGAATGCTGTTGACTATTATTAACCCATATCTGTCATAAATCTGCTACAACATAGCTTGTATGGGAAGGCCGGTCCCAGCTGTCCCACCTGTCCCACCTCAGCTGGCCGTGGCATGGGGGCCAGCCTGGGACTTCCTCCTCCGTTGGCCCTGTGCCACCTTCAGGTGGAACCACCGTAGGGGATTGGGCTCACCCTCCCGGGAACAGGCGCGGAGAGGAACATGTCACCCATCGTCCGGTCTGAGTGTGGTATGTAGGGAGCTCGATATGGAGTTTTGAGACCAGCTACGCTAGCTTGAGGGCCGAGTGGTGCAATTAGAGGGCGAGCCTGCCCCACCTACACAGCCCCCAGCACAGCCACCTTTGGGGCCATGAAGGTGCAGTGGTGACTGCCCATGGGTGGGGACCTCAATCCCACTGTTTCCATTTGGGGGCTCATAGGTTTGCAACTTCCAAACACCCCTCCTCATCCAAGGTGTCCCCCCCACATGTGTCATTTACCACCCCTGTATGCTGTCTTGACTGTCTTGTCTGTCATCCTACCCAACCTATCCTCCCTGAGCATACCTACTCTCCTTCCCCAACATCCCACTCACACCTTAAAAAAAAAAAAAAAAAAAAGGGCAATCTGTTCCCAAAAAAAAAATCACGCCCCATACATAGCTGTCCATTTTGCACATGTCCACTGGACACGTAATCTGGTCTAATTGGCATCACAACATATTATTCTTTCCTCACCCCTCTCCCAGGGGTTGGAGTGTTCAAATGTATCTCCAAATTAATTGCATATGCACAGCTGTTGCTATAGAAGAAATGGGCCGCTATGGACCTTCCCTACACCCTTCTTGCACATCCCTAGCTATCTTGCCTACTGTCTTTCCCTCTTTGTGCCCCTTTTTCACCACTTTCCTATCACCCCTTTTTCTTTTCTTTTAAAAAAATTAGTGCAGGGGTAATGGGAGTAGGCACTTTTAAGCAGCAGTAAGTGGGTTTCAGCGTGGGGGTAAGCTATGCCTACACAGGTTAAGCAGTTTAGAAGCTAACAGAGTATAAGAAACTGTAACCAGAAGTTAGCAGTGCTTACCTCTGTGCAAACCCATCCAAACCTGCTTACAACTTCTTTAAAGTGCCTTAATCACTCTGTATCCAATGGGTCGTGTTCTGCCCAGCAACAAAATAAACTGACTCTGCAAGGCTCGAACCCAGGACCCTACACTCCATACACAAATTGATTTACCACTAAACCATGGCAGATATACATAACCCTGATGTTTTCACAAACATCATCCAGCACAATTAGTCAGCAGTACAGGAAATGTAGTAATATCATACCACACAACCTGTTAATGCAAGAAGTCTGGACAAAGTGTGCAACCCCTCGCTGGTTAAATCTGACCATAAACAAATCACTTTGGATATCCACATTCCACCCCCACCCCTGGACAAGAAAACCACCATGAAAAACACTTCAAAAGCAATCTTCACGTTACTTAAGACCGAGGTGAAAAATTTCAAAGCCCCCATGCTGAAGTATAACGCTGTCCAAGCTGCAAAATTCTTTACTAATGCATTCTATGGGCACCTAGAAGAATGCATGGATCATGCCATCCCAAGCAAAACCAAGACTCACTCCTCCAAGAAAAGGAAACCAGTCTGGTGGACTCCTGCCATAAACAAGCTATACAACAGAAGGAGGAAACTAGTACAGAAAAGAGTAAAATCCCAAGAAGGGAAGACATCCCTGATCAGTATCAGCATGAAACTACGATCCCTCATAAAATCATTCAAGGCGAGCTTTGAAAGAAAAATTTCCAAGGACTCCAAAGATAACCGCAAGGCATTTTTTAGCTATGCCAAGAATCTAAGTGACAATGCTCAGATCTGCTCAGAGTTAGTGCAGAATGGCACAAAATACACTGAACCGACCGATATCGACAACATCCTGGCAGACAGGTGCAATGCAAACTTCACCCTGCTTTCACTCCTAAGAGGGCCCATAACCATACCATTAGAATGTAGAGTCCCTGAAATCACAATCACGTTAAAACAGCCCTCTCCAAAGTCAAAAACACAGCATCAATGGGACCGGACGGTGTCCCAGGCTGCATCCTACACAAGCTCAAAGATGAACTAACCCCTCACCTATACACACTGTTCAAACAGCCTCTCCACAGGCTGCGAACCCATAGAGTGGCACACAGCAGCGGTTATTCCACTCCACAAAGGTGGAGCCACAATAGACCCCGGGAACTATCGCCCTATAAGCCTGACTAGCTTGGTCTTCAAGGCTATGGATTGCATGCATCATCATGGAACTCATTAACAGAGACATTGGGAACCTCCAAACACTGGACCCTACCCAGTTCGGCTTTGTTAAGGGCAAATCATGCCTCCTAAACCTGGTGGACTTCTTTGAGACAGTTGCCAAGGCTATAGATGAGGGAAAGGTAGTACACACAGCCTACCTAGACCTCGCAAAGGCCTTTGACACCATTCCCCATTCTGGTATTATAGACAAGCTCACCAGCCTGAACATAAACCCCTACGTCACAAGATGGGTTGCCAACTGGCTCACGGACAGAACCCACATGGTGAGAGTTTTGGCAGCTAGGTCCGACTCAAATCAGTTACAAGTTGAGTTCCCCAGGGCTCAGTCCTACGGCATATACTTCTCAGAGGTACAGGCAAGTACAGGAGGACTATGGCTGACCAAGTTCACAGACGACTGCAAACTAGGGGTATAATTGACTCTCCAGCTGACACAGACATCCTCTAAAAGGGTCTCACTGAGACGGATACCTGGTGTCAAAATCATGGCCTCAAGCTAAATGCCAAAAAGTGCATAGTCATCCCCTTTGGAAAAAACAAAGTACCCACAAACTACCACATAGGTGGTAGTCCCTTAAATACGGAAGACGTAATAAGGGATCTGGGGACCCAAGTGGTTAGAAAATTCTTCTATGTGGCTCACCTAATCACAAAAGGGTTTGCATCCAGATCAAAAGAGGTCATTGTGCCCCTCTGCTCATCACTCATCAGACCCATCATAGAGTACAACACCCCATTTGTGATGTATCTTCCAAGACACCTGCAACAGCTGGAAAGACCACAGAAGTATCTCACCAAGAGGATCACTGGCCTCAAACAGATGCCCTATGCAGCTCGACCGAAGAAATTACAGCTGTACTCGGTTGCATACCGCCTACTCAGAGGTGATCTCTGCCTGACATACAAGGCCATGTCCAACCCAGAATTGATGGACATGCTCCACCTAAAGAAAACCTTATCCCCACGAGCCACACACTCTAGGGATCTAAACCTCACCACAACAATAAATTGGACGTGCTGGAGGGATAGATTCCTGTCCCAGAGACTTCCCATGCTTTGGAACAAGATCCTAATCTACATTAAGCAGAGCTCCTCGCTAACCCTCTTCAAAAGAAATCTTGATGAGTGGATAGGAAACAGAAAGTTTACCTTGGGGGTCACTTCAATGGCTCTGCTGGACAGAGGCACAGGGAACTAATTTAAGGGGGCAGCGAAAGCCAACACATTCTGGCAAGGCTTATAAATTTCTTCGGGCAGATAGCCTAGTACCTACCTATGAACCTATGAATAATGTGGGTACAAATAGGGATATATGTCAACTACTGCTCTAATACACTTAAAATGTTGCTAGTTACACAATTATATGTATTAGAACGCATATGTAGAAGGAGATGAAGTCTGAAACACGAAAGTGTCAGCACTAGTTACTGACTTCAATGCTGAGATCATCCTTGTCAATTGCTAAGAGAATGAGGTACAGGCCAAAATATGAGCCGAACACGCATGGACATATGGACAGATATATATCTGTAAATGTAGACAGATAGACAGCTATATATATATATATATATATATATATATATATATATATATATAAAACTCACAAATAATCATATAACATCAATTGTATATAGATAGATAAATATGTTCATATGTATGTATATATATATATATATATATATATATATATATATATATATGGTTTACCTTTAAATCGTCGATCAAACTTTGTCGAACGGCCACTTTATCGACGTGTTTTGCGCGAACCAAAACCGCAAAAAATTTTAAACATCGAAAAACATTCGACATTCGACATTTCTGGCTGCGCAACACCTCCACACCAATGCTACCATGGGTCAAAACGGGTCGAGGTTTTGCCGTTCGCATATTCAGAATTTGACTTTGGAGAAGTTTGCATTTCGGCATTCGCGGAAGTCGTGTCGCCCATATCGGGATCGACAATATAAAGGTAAACCTAGAAATATATATATATATATATATATATATATATATATATATATATATATGGGTCTACCTGATAACACCGACATGCCAAAACACGGACAACGAAATAACCGACACGACAAAACCAAACGTTCAAAAACACAAAGCTTCACATGCCCAACAAACCACAATCCCGACAATCAACAAAACAAATACCTTTCCTGAAAAACACACACACAACACAAGCACATCAAAAACCTTACAAACCTACACTAAACCTTACATACACAACTATCGCACTAACCTTAACCCAAACCCTAACCCTATGTTCTGTCACTATCACACACTTACCTTACCCACACCCTAACCCTTAAGTCTGTCACTATTGCACACTTACCTTACCCGCACCCTAACTCACTTAATCTGCCCCTAACCCTCAAGTCTGTCACTATCGCACACTTACCTGACCCGCACCCTACCCTAAAGTCCGTCACTATTACAGGCTTACCTTACCCACACCCTGACCCAAACATCCCTATCGCACACTTACCTTAACATGTCGGTGTTCTCAGCATCGGGATTCTCAACTTTTGGTCTTCTTCGTTGTCGATCTTCTGGTCTCGGTGTTCTCGTTGTTGGCGTTGTGGACTTTCGGCGTTTTCAGGTAGACCCATAGATATATATATATATATATATACATATATATATATATATATATATATATATATATATATATATATATATATATATATATATATATATATATATATATATATATATAGGTACATACACATACACAGACAAAAGGTATTAGTAGCCATACATATGTATAAGTAGTGTGGAAGTAGTACTGGGTGCAAAGTATATCCCTTAGCCACAAGTCCTGTAACTGGCACCTGTGAAATGTGTAGTGTGGCAACCATTCTCACAAATGAGAATACTGACATTAATCATATACCCACCCAGAATTCAAAGGGCATGACACGACATACAGGTATGCATACACAGATAACCTTTATTTGTGTACTATACAATAATGTATGCCAGTACTTACACCACATAAGGTTTGAAATATGTAATCAGTGATGAATGCAAGGCCCACACAAAACAGAAGATGCAAGTAATATGGATATATACCATACTATGCTGTCCAGGCCAAGACCTTCAATTAGTACAACAGTAGACAAAGAATTTGCCTTCAAGATAAGTAACAATCAACAATTACAGATGAAGTTTATCAGCCTCCAATTGCACCCTGTAGTCAAGCCCTAGGGGGAAATGTAGCACTTGTGGTAATATCACAGTATCTCGTACATAACATTGCTTAACCTAACATTTCACTATCACACTGAATGACACTTGTCTTAACACATATATCCCTGAAAAGGTGTCACAGCCTAGGTTAATGGCATTGAACACCCCCTCCCCCATAAAAGGCTGTACAAGGGCAAGGAACACTGTGTACAACACACTGACCTCTGGAATGTACAAGGGCACATATGTGTTGTCCAGCTGTTGCCCCCATATATATGGACTTTGCCCAACAGTTGGTGTTGGAGTCCATGACATGACTGGGATGACAGCAGTAATGCTAGTGGTAAATAATGATGGGCCATTACCTATCAACCGCTTTCTGTATCACAGCAGGACAAAAACTGGCATATATGTGGAGGACAGAGGCAGGAACACAGGGCTATATTTGCATTATTGCTGTTACACATCCTGGAAATTTCCGGTCTTACAGGATTTGTTGCAGCATACCCTTATGCAGGAATACAACATTGAAATACAAATGGATGTAGCCATGTACTGATAGCACTCAACAGACAGAATGCCACTGATATATCTGGGACAAGTAAACACTTGCACCACACCACACTCATCACATAGTCTCACTAAATCTACACCACCAAAATCCACACATAGAAACACAAAAACATTCGCAGAGGCTCTCAATAATAATCTGCTTAAGCAACAGAGACTCCAAAGCAGAAATGCAAGCAACCTCCACCCCCCAACACAACCCAAATGACACATAGCCCACAGACTCAGTGTGCCACTCAACCACAGCCAATAAGGCAAAACAATGTACCCAACACACTAGTCATAGGCGACTCTATAGTCACGCACACTGATGTCCCACTCACCAGGCTAAACAAGGAGAAAGTTACAGTCAGCTGTCTGTCGGGTGCCAGGATCCGCCACATAACCCACGCACTCAGGTCACTCCATAATAAGTACAAATATGACTCTGTCATTGTCCATGTTGGTGTGAATGACCTGAGACATACCTCCCTGGACTACATGAAAAGAGACATGGAAGAGCTCTCTGATCTTGTAGCCCAGGCAGGTATGACCCTAGCCCTGAGTAGCATTCTGCCATCACCAGAATGATGCCGCAGTACAAGGACAAAATGATTGACTTCAACAATTGGATAAGCTTCTGGTGCCATTCTAAAGGGATCCAGTATCTGTCTGCCTGGGTTGACATGGTCGACAGACCACGATGCTTTGCCAGAGATGGCCTGCACCTGTCACCCCTGGGATTCCGGATACTGGCTAAGGTTCTTGCCGCCCCTACGGTGCCTTTTTTAGGCAAGGTTCAAATTACAAATTCACCACCATAACAGGAACAGGCAAGCAAAAACTGAGGGTGATGCTACTCAATGCTAGAAGTCTAAATCTCAAAATGCACTCACTCAAGGCACTCCTTAAAATGGAGAACATCGATATCTGTGCAGTGACTGAGACTTGGTTCAAGGCTCCAGAGAGCACCCCTGCACTACCAGGCTATAACTCATACCACACTTTTCGGCCATGTAACCTGGACCGGAACACCAAAGGTGGAGGTGTGTCCATATTCATTAAGGATATCCACACCTCCAGGCTACTTGCTCAGCATAATGCAGCCGAGGTTATCCAAGTGCAACTAAATCTGGGCAAAACTGCAATCCAAATTGTAGCTTGCTACAAATCACCCACCATGCCCCAGGATTCTCACTCCTCTTTTTTTGATGTACTGGAAAATATTAGGGTTCAACCAAACACCCTAATAATGGGCGATTTCAACTACCCCACCATTAACTGGGAAAACTTCTCATGTACCAACTCCTTCGCTCAACGCTTTCTGGAATTCATAAACTCCAATGCCCTTGATCAACTTATCCACACCCCCACCAGAGGCAACAATATCCTGGATCTAGTTGTTACCCATATGAGTAACCGGTGTTCCACACCTGAAGTCAACGCCTCATTGGTCCACTCCGACCATAAGCTAATTACCCTAGATATCCACATCCTTCCTCCACCCCCCATTAAGGAAACCATGGTAAAAAATTTCTCCAAAGCCAACTTCATGCTTCTTAAGATAGAAGTGGTGAACTTCATGACACCCATGCAGATGGACAATACAGTTACAACTACTGAATCCTACACAATTGCACTTATTAAGCACTTACATGAGTGCATGGATCATACTATCCCAAACAGAACCAATATGCTATCCTCCAAAAAAAGGAAGCCAATCTGGTGGTCCCCTGCCATAAACAAACTGTACAACAGAAGGAAGAAACTCTTGTAAAAGAGAGTAAAATCCCACGAGTGGAGGAGCTCCCTGGTCAGCCTCAGTAAGAAGCTACAATCCCTGATAAAATCCTCCAAACCTAGTTACAAAAACAAAATCTCCACTGATTCTAAAGACAACCACAAAGCATTCTATAGCTATGTCAAGAATCTCAATGGCAACACTCAGATCTGCTTTGAGTTACAGCACAATGGCACTAAATATACAAACCCAACTGATATTGCCAACATCCTGGCAGATAGGTTCAGTGCTAACTTTACCCCCCTCTCACCCCTAAAGAGCCAATCTCTATACCGGAAGAATGCAAAGTTCCTGTAATCACGGCTGCACAGGTAAAAAACACACTCTCCAAAGCCAAGAACACAGCATCCATGGGACCAGACAATATCCCAGGCTGCATTCTACATGAACTACAGAACGAACTGGCACCCCTCCTAAGTACCATGTTCAGTCATAGCCTCACCTCAGGCTTTGTGCCTGCTGAATGGTGCATAGCAATGGTTATCTCACTCCACAAGGGGGGAGCCACCACAAACCCTGGGAACTACCACCCCATTAGCCTTATAAGCCTGGTCTGCAAGGCCATGGAACGTATCATCATGGAACTTATAAACAAAGATATTGGTAATCTCCAAACTCTGGATCCCACCCAGTTTGGGTTTGTAAAAGGCAGATCATGTCTCCTAAACCTGATAGACTTCTTTGAAGCAGTCACCAAAGACATAGACAAGGATAAGGTGGTTCACA